>NC_090741.1:125424426-125499426 GCF_036898095.1 Palaemon carinicauda | reverse complement strand
GGCCCATATCTCGTTATGGCCGTCTTGGAATGTTAGCAGTGACGGTTGACCTACCAGATAAATCCATTCGAGCGCTGATTGACACGGGAGCCAGTGTTTCATTGATTAAAAAAAAATTTTCATCAAATCCACTACAGCCAGCGGCATCTATTGTTCTTGAAAAGCAGGAGTAAATAAACTACACATAAACCATACAACAATCGTCAAATTCAAGGTGGGGTCTGTGAAGTTTACACATGATTTTTTTGTCTTGCCCACCTTGGGAATTCCAAGAATCGATCTATTCTAGGAATTGATTTTATCTCTAATAATCAAATTTACATTTTTTGTGGGAAAAGATACAATAACAGTAAAAGCTGGAGGGTATATTTTGCCGATAGAAAGTCATGAGAGAGTAAATGCGTGTGTTAGCTTGGAGAGACATTCAAGTAGGGTAACAGCTGTACCTGAGAGAGGAGAAGTGTTGTCTCCCCAGACCGTTACGGGCATATCTGTGACCCCGTGTCACCCTCTTGCGGAAGGAGCCAAAGTAGTTGTTAAACCCCATGACAATTGGGCACATAAGGTTTTATAGGGCTTGACGGAAATAAAAGAGAACAGAGCTGACATAACGATAGTTAATTTGTCAAATAAAAGAGTTGCTTTAGGAAGTGATTCTGTGTGTGAATTAGAGTTATGTGAAATTGCTTATAATGGGAAGTAGGGAGCCACAACTCCAATCCACACAGACGAACACAGTCAGAATTTGATTATGCAAGCGCGAAAATTATGTCCCTCAAATTATTAGCCTGTAGTTAGCGACATTGTCAATAATTATTCCGATGTAATTGCAATTGGAGATGAGCCACCCAGGAGGATTGATCGATTTCCGTTTAGCTTTGAAACTGGGCAGGCGGAGCCGATCAGGTTAAGGCCTTATAAGGTACCCATTCATTTCCAGGGAGAGATAGTAAGGGAAATTAATAAATTAAGGAAACAAGGGATAATCGAGGAGAGCGAATCCTCCTGGGCTTCTCCAATTGTGGCTGTTAGGAAAAAGGATGGCTCGGTAAGATTGAGAGTTGATTATAGGAAGTTGAATGCAGTCACTGAGGATAATGCATTTCCATTGCCCTCGATCGAAGAATTACTTGTGAGAGTACAGGATAGCAAATATTTTACAACTGTTGATTTAAAATCTGGATACTATCAAATACCCATTCAGGAAGACAGTAAATGTAAAACGGCATTTATAGCTAACGATCAATTATTTCAGTTTAATTTTCTTCCTTTCGGTGTTAAAAATGCTCCTAGTCATTTTTTTAGAGTAATGAAGACTTTTGTCGCCCTTAATTGACCATAATGTTCTTGTTTATTTAGATGATATCATAATTACAGGGAAAACGGCCGAAGAACATAATAATAACATTCGTAAAGTTTTAGAAGCATTGCGACGTAATGGTATGAAAATAGGTTTGTCAAAGTGCTAATTTTTCTATAAACAGGTCGAATTTTTAGGTCACATAATAACCCCAGAAGGTATCCAACCCTACGCCAGTAAAGTAGCGGCTATTAGAGATTTCCCCAGTCCATGTAACTCTAAGGAAATACCTGGGTTCCTAGGGCTCGCGGGTTATTACCGTATATTCATAAGAGGTCTTGGAGAGATAGTGAGACCCTTAGATGCTTTAAAGAAACAAAAAGTAATAAATTTGAGAGTGGAAGAAGAAAGGGCCTTTAACCATTTGAAGGCTGCCTTCACTAGGAATGAACTACTCGCATATCCTAGATTTGATCGCCCGTTTTTAGTGACAACAGATGCAAGTAGCATAGCTATTGGTGGCGTATTTTCTCAACGAGATGATAAAGGCAGAGAGTGACTCAGAAAAGAATTATAGTACATTTGGCTATTCTTTGAGTTGCAAAGTGACCATTACCCCTTATGTGATTTGTATTATAAAAATGATTTGACCTCTCGACAAGCGAGATGGATTGAGAGATTGTTAGAGTTTGATATGAAGGGTTTTCACCACATAGAAAGTAAAGCTAACAAGATAGCTGATGCTCTCTCTAGAGGTGCAGTAATAGGAGTAACAATTAGGGCACAAAGGAGGAACGAAGAACGTAACCAAAATACTGAAGACCCTCATCAAAATAGAGAAAATAGAGAACGGAATGTGAATTCTCACGATGTACATTCAGAAAACGGGGTGAGAAGGAGAGAGGAAACTTGGGGGAGAGAGAGAGAGAGAGAGAGAGAGAGAGAGAGAGAGAGAGAGAGAGAGAGAGAGAGAGAGAGAGAGAGAGAGAGAGAAAGAGAGAGAGAGAAAGAGAGAGAGAGAGAGAGATTCGAACGGCGAAGGGGAATAAATATGAGTGACCGAGGACATGGCCAGGGGTGTCCAAAATAAATGCCCTGATGATGCAGTTTTGATTGACTTAGGAGGTTGGGACATAGAAGAAGTCTAAGAGGGACAAAAGAATGAGGAATGGATGCAAAGAGTGCGAGCAGTGATTAAAGGGGAATCGGAGAGTTTTCTATCATTTCTGAATGTGCTTCGTGAGAATTTTTTTTATTGAAAATGATATCTTATATTGTGCTTACGAGAAGAGGGGATGGGGAATTTTGTGCATGGGTAGTTCTTCCTCCCTCTTTAATTAAACGAGCCATCCACATTGTACATGTAAGTCCGTATGCAGGGCATTTAGGAATTGATAGAACATTAAGGAGAGCACGTGAATCCTTCTTTTGGTTTGGAATGAAAAAATCTATAGAGAATTACATAAAAGGTTGTCATGCTTGTAACTGTTTCAAAGAACATAAAAACACTGAACTGGAAGTCAGAAAGTGGCCTGTGATTCCTATTAAATTTTATAAAGTGCATATGGTGAAAGAGCCCATCAACAAAGATGAAAACCTGGTTTTAACAGCAATAAATAATTTAGTGCCGACTATAAGATTTAAAATTGAAATCGAAGTAGACCATAGGTTGGCCTTTTTAGACATGTTAATTTTAAGAAATGATAGAGGTTTTAGATTTTCAGTTTATAGAAAACCGACAAATGTGGACTCTTACGTTCATTTTTTCCCAGGAGAACTGTAGCCAATATGTTTCTTGCCCGGCCATCGGCAACGGGATTCATTTTCCCAGGGACGTGCTGAAGGGTACAATTGTAATCAGACACGATGGAGAGATGTCAGCGTTGACGGGCGGACCAGGCGAAAGTGACTGACAGTCAAGTGTACCACCAGCAACTCGGGTCGAAGGTAGAGTATCTGGATTCAGCCTTGGAGTTATCTACTTAAGAAGGCCACTGGGTAGGGTGAGCCGTTGACCACCTGCTCTTGCACTGCTCCAATAGGGAGCTCGGTTGATTCGGTGGAGAGGAAGAGAGGTGCACGTCGTACGGGAGAAGTGAGAGCAGCAGCGGTTGATAGGGCATTTTTTGCATTGCAGAAGGTCGCATCTTTTGGCTTGCCCCTTGAGGAAGGTATGGAGGGGGGCAAGAGTGGCGTCAATGGCTTGCAGGAAACGATGAAAATAGTTGATCATGCTCAAGAATTCTTCCAGTGCTTTGATGGCCGAGGACGTGGGGAAGCTCTGAATGGCTTCTACCTTCTCAAGGAATGGGTGGAGGATTCCTTTAGGAGTTATGGGGTGCCCTAAGAACGATATGTCGTTGGGGCCAAAAGTGTACTTGTCATACCGGACGGCAAGGCCATTTTATTGTAGGCTCCCGAGCACAATGCGTAGAAGATGGAAGTGTTCCTCTTTGGGGGAACAGAACACAAGTATGTCATCCACGTAACATATACAGAATGTGAGGTCTCCTAAGATGCTGACCAAATAAAGCATACACAGAACAAAGTATACACGTAACATATACAGAAGGTAGGTCTCCTAAGAATGCGCCCCAAATAAAGCTCTGACATACTGTCCGAGTATTCTTTGTAATCACCACACAATGTAACACTTCTGGAACATCTTTAGGCGAAGTCAAAAGTAAATTTAAATAGACAGGATTTTGGTTAAACTTATACAGTTGTACCTCAATCATTGGAAGTAATGAACAAAGGAAAAAAAAAATCCACAAACTTTCATATTCTCGAATTTCTATTGGAAGGTAATTCTCCTTTAGACAATAAAATATCCCCTTTCTCACCATCATCATAATAGGTTATGAAGTCCTCAAAGCAATTTAAAGTAAGGTTAGATTTTATATCATTTCGATCTAATTACTATTTTTCTATATATACTCTGTGCATATATTTTGATAATTGATATTCTCTAAATTATTCTACATATCTCTATTAATACATAGCATGCCTTCTAATGAATCATTTTGTTAATCAAAATTAATAATTCTTTCCGCTGCATTCCTCAAACAATATTCTTTTTGGTATATATCTTCTTGGTATAAGTCCTACCTTCAAGAGCCAATTAACAACATATACCAATGCACCATTATATATATATATATATATATATATATATATATATATATATATATATATATATATATACTTATACATATATATACATATATATACAGTATATATATATACATATATATATATATATATATATATATATATATATATATACAGTATATATATATACATATATATATATATATATATATGTATACAGTATATACACATATATATATGTGTGTGTATGTGTCTGTTTATGTTTATATATATATATATATATATATATATATATATATATATATATATATATATATATATATACATATATATATACATATATATACACATATATATAAACATATATATATATATATATATATATATATATATATATATATATATATATATATATATATATATATACATATATATTCTTACGAAGCTGGTCTTGTATAAGAGTAAAAGTATTATTCATGTATTTTGTTTGTGTATTTAAGAGATATGTAGCCAGCTCAGTAGGTGAGTTCCACTCATGTAGGTTTAAGTAATGTAAGTAAATACATATGACTTTCGTCATTTCTTAAAATATATTTTTCATTTAATTCAGTATATGTAAATTTACATTATTTTCTAGAGTTAACTTTTTATTCACATATTTTGTTACGAAGTCTTATGTAACCTCATAGGTATACTGTACGACATACATGAGGAATGAACACTAGGGATTACGCCACTTTTTATGTTACCATGTAGTTAGAAAGTTCTTGGAGATTCCAGAGTTAGATTTAGTCCTTTTTTTTATTGTCCCAAGAAATATGTGGGCAGAGTTAGCTGAGAGAAGGCTAGTATCCCTTTTTCAATTTACTACGTTGGCAACCTTACACCGCTAGGCCTTTCCCCCACGCCACTAGAATGATTTATTAGAATTTTCTCGATGAATTAAGTCCATATATATATATATATATATATATATATATATATATATATATATATATATATATATAAGCAGCAGAAGAGACCCAGCCTATCCCTTTAAAAGAGCCAAAGCTTGCAAGCCCTCTTCCCTCTCATGTGTATGTCCTCTCAAACGTGAATAAGTTTTTACTCAACGTATATCGCGCATAGTGTTATTCAAACTTTGGCGGAATTTATAAAATAGTAAATCAAGAGTAGTGTGACACTGTAAGTACATTGTCATATAAATTTTTATATCTGGCCCTGTGAGATTTAGGTTAAACTGTGAAGAGTATCTATTCTGTTTAAGTGTTCGGTAACCTCATATGATCCAAAAGACGTAAGTGTAACAGTTCCTTTTCATTTAGTGTTTAATCATTAAAGTGTTAAAGTGTTAACTCTTTTCATTAATTATCAAAAAGTAATTGTATAATTTTCATAAAGTAACATGTTCTTGTCTAAGTATAATGTTTTGTTCAGACTTAATATTTTAAGTGATTTATTTTTGGTGTTAATTCTTTCGAAGTGTTGTATCTTTTTATAGAATATATTTATTTTTGTAAAGTGTGTATTATTTCCTTCACCAATATTTCTTAGCAGTGCTTTGCACCTAATCCTTGACTAAGAACCGAAGTAAGAGGATGTTTTTTAATAGTTCATATTTAGTAATTACCCAGTTTTGTTTTGAGTGTTACGTAAAAGACCTTTGGATATTCAGTGTTCATATATATTGCCGTCTGGGAGTTGCGAATATTCTCAGAGCTAGGGTATCATTTAGATGTAACAGATTTATGTAAAAATAGATGTGAGTTTGGAACTCGGGAGTTCATGTAATTCGCCAGCTGTAATAGTATATGTGTGTGTGTGTGTATTCTCAGTAACAGAAAAGTACTCATGTGACAAGACAATTCCGTTTCTCCAGTGCGAGAGAATTAGATATTACGGCCTGAATCTTTTAGGGATCAGAATTATTTTTATTGGTTTTCGGAGCATTACAAAGGTAAGGTCTTTGTTCCCTTTTCTTTACCCGGTCTTATGAGGAAGAACTCTATCTTCTCTCTAGCAAAGGAAGTGAGAGAGAGACACACAGAGACAGACAAACAAACTAACAACCAGACGTACACTGTCGCCAAATAGTAATCATGCTCTCTCTCTCTCTCTCTCTCTCTCTCTCTCTCTCTCTCTCTCTCTCTCTCTCTCTCTCTCTCTCTCTCTCTCTCTCTTTATATATATATATATATATATATATATATATATATATATATATATATATATATATATATATATATTCATTCATGCGTACAGACCCAACAATTATGAATGTGAACGAGTTCCAAAATTTTATGAAAGTGGCATTAATTTTAATCATTCTCAGTTGCAGCCAAGTCATGTGAATTGTTATTCTAAACTCATATTCATGGCTATGGGCATTAAGCAAAATATTATACCCAATTTTAAAGACAAAAATTATGTCAGCAAACATCTCAATGTATAAAACTGGAGTTTTGAATACATTCATAACAAATGTAATTGTAGGAAATAACTCCTGGAAGATCTCCCTGTAACAGATATCCAGATCCTAGCAAGGCCCATTGAAGCGCCAACACTCTCATGCCAACAGATCAGAAAATTGCAATGATACAATTCATTATCCATCACACATTTAAACGATATCACCTCAGTGTTCAGGTGCTACACCTTGCAGGGGATAGTACACCCCAACTGAGAGACCTGAACAAAGTTGAAATTAAAGTTAAAGAACAATAATGCAAGGGTGTAAGTGGGAGCAGTACTAATTGAGGCGTACTAAAGCTTAGTTGCGAGTCTCACTCTAAGATGGGATGGAAGGAATTATTAAATTCAGCAGGACATATGAAAATATAAGACAGTTACAGTCGTGTGTTTACAATGAAATCCTGTGAGATTTGTTTAATTACATGATTTCCTTTTCACTCTTGAAAAAAAGGTTTATTTGATTTTTTCTGAGGCATAAATCCAAAGTGAGTCTAAAAAAAAATAAAGAGTATATATAATCATTTTCATTATTTCTTTTCCCGGTGATTCAATGTAGACTCAGAACCCCATCATTGAAATAAGATTAAAGATAGGAAAAAGAGGATGGATGCTTTAACCTGTCCTGTGAATTTATTGACAAGATTTACATCACTTTCTAAGGCTAACTTAACAAAATGAGCAAACCTACCTAATGAAAAGAACTTGAACTAGTTTTTATTGCAGATTAATGTAGTTTTAAATACATATCAAACACTATAAACATTCGGGGTGAGTGCTGAAGTCTTTTTATTGATTGGTTATTCCAGTTATATATCATTTTACCCTTTTTAAGTGTCTAAACAAATACAAGAGACAATTGTAGCGATCCCATAGGAATTCAGTCACTTTAATGGCTTTAACCACATTTCTGTGGATTACCGAAATTCCGTACTTTTTTTGAAGGAAATGTTTCTGTATATTTTATCTCAATCTGGTAGAATTATCGACTGATGCCCTTGTTGAGACAAGAGATAATATGTCTGGGATACTCACAAATCTGTTTCAAAGTATCTTCAGCAACTAAAAAAAAAAGCATTGATAAAAAAGCATATATCAAAACTTCGTACGATTAATCTTTTTATATTAATCTTGAGATAAGTTTATTCCTTAAATCAAGTATTGTATCATAAACAAAATAATTCTTAAATATTCCTTAGTATTTACATAAAATTTATCTCCCTCAATGAAAATAATAGCAATGATGAAAACTCACTTTTGATAAAAAAAAAAAAAATTAAAATATTACTAGGATAAGAAAATCCTAATGAGAAAGCCTCTGCGACTATTCGTATATTTTTCATGACATATTTCCAATAATTTATTTCCCAGCTAAGGTATTATATTATAGATTCTTAATGAAGAAACTCCACAATATCATTCTTATAATATTGTTACAGTTATTTTAATGAGAACTATTAAACATAAAAAAATATGATAAATATTTAACGTTATTCTTATATTTCTTCATAATAAAAGATAAAATCAAAAACATTTGCACACACGACAGAAGCCAAGAGAAGCTTTAATGATCATCGAAGCCTCTTTTCCAGAAGTCGTGTCACTTTCGGTGACCTAAAGAGGTTATTCAAAGGATCTCCAGGATATCTGGAATACCAATGAGAGGCAACAAGGAATGACAAATAAAACTTAAACTAATAAAGCGTAAAATTCATGGGTCGTAACGGAATATTCTCAAAAGAACATCTTCCTCGGTTAACTAAATCAACCTCAAATCTTTTTCTTTTTTCTTTTGGTATTTTAGGAAAAGTGAATGTTTTTCCTTAAGTTTTCGTAAACGGATTAGGCCTATAGTTAATAAAACATTTGTTTCTTTTTGTGAGGTAACTTTTTGTTGGTGGAGGGAACAGACCATGCTTTGCAAGATTTTTACTCGGCGGGTACATCCGCGTTTGAACAGTTAAATTATGAACAGGGTAGATACATTACCTCATTTTTGTGTATGTATGTATGTATGTATGTATGTATGTATGTGTAACTTTAATTTAGTCATGAATAATGTAAACTTCCCTCTTCAAGCAACTGGTCATTACGTGGCTTGAATTACTAGTTCAAAATGAACATGCCATGGAAAGTTTACGTGTGCTGGGTTTCATTGTACGAGAAAAAAAAAATTAAAGAGTAATTTTAACACTAATTTCTTTTCCTTCAAAGAGGATGTATTTCTAATGGCCAAGCTATAAGCATCCTCGTAAAACATTTCTGTATAAAAAATAAAAAAAATCATTCCAGTGATAAAGTTGTAAGGGTTCGTGTAAAACCTTTTATGCCTAGTAGTTATCAGGTTCTCTTGACCTGATTTTGTTTGAGGTCAGTTTTAGTCAAAAGGCTTAAAAATGTAGAGAGAGAGAGAGAGAGAGAGAGAGAGAGAGAGAGAGAGAGAGAGAGAGAGAGAGAGAGAGAGAGAGAGAGAGAGGGGAGGGGGAAGAATTGTTATAAGACGGGTTTTATCTGGAAAGTTATGGTGAATTTTTAAGGTTTATGTAAATGGATGAAAATCTACTAACCTTTTATTATTTCATAAAGATTTACTACTTCAATGAAAAATATAAATTTCGTTATTCTTTTTTTTCTAATTCAGAATGTGGTGCGCCTGCAAACAGAACAGAGAAAAACATACTCGTAACGTGAGGATAACGAAGTCTGCACCTCCTAATAATGCAAAGATGTATTATAAATACCCTCAAGTCCAAAGTAATATTTATATCATCATTGCCATTAGAAGCCAAAATAGAGGAAAGATTTAGTCCCCAAAGATCCTAACAGTAAAAGTAGTACAGAAAAGGAAAAGGGAGAAATAATCAAGAAACGAGGAGCTACAAGAGAAAGGGAGAGCGATAAAAAGGAGAAGGAAAAAGTGACAAATAAACTATGACACGAGACTTATGTAAAGGAAGCGTTTGCAACACTTTTGAACTTCTGAACTATGGCTTAGTAAACAGAGTAGTATAAACAGAAATAAAACACGAGGGAAAAAGATGAAAGATTTAGTTTGTAGAATCTGGTTATAAGAAAATATAAACTATTAACATATCATTATCTGGATAATATCCGAAATAGGAAATATATGAACAAGAAATGTTCGTAACAGCAGCCTTGATTACTAATAGCTGAATACCTCATTTTTCAGTCCCCGAAAATCCTGCAGATGATGATGGAAATTTGATGGTGTGCAGATCTTATCCTCACCTGAAGTAATATCAGAAATGAATTTCATTACATCCGAAAGCAGACGAAATTTGGAGAATCTAAATGTAATTACCCCTCACTGCTCGTTTTATGAATGGCTCGGTAATTAGGGTCATCTGAACCATTTAATCAAAGGGTTGAACCGGGGAGACTTCCTGTTCTTCTTCCGATGTGGACCACATAATGAAATAACTCGTCCGGTATTTTTTTTTTCTCAATCTGTAACAGAATAGAACAGTGCCTGTGAACAACAGCTTTCTTGAACAGTTGGATATCCCGTTAATAAAGATAGTTTATGTCCCTTCATTATGAAACAAAAAATATTACGAATTTAATAGCTTATTTAAGGCTATCAAGACCGATTGCATAGATTAATATTTTTGGTCAAATGTACCAGAATAAATTTCAACTATTCAAACTGGATTTAATTTTTTTTTTCTAAATTACCAGATTCCAGTAAGTGTCACCTCACAACCGGTTTTTTTTATCTTTTTGTATTATATATCTTAATTTCGTACAGTATTACCTTTTACGTTACTAGGTTTCTTCCCTTACAAGGGCCTGTAGGCTTTTAGCATTCGGCTTTACCATTTATGCATACGCCATAATAATAGTAATAATAATAATAATGATAACAATAATAATGATGATAGAAATAATTTGAAGGGCATTGATATTCGTCCTATATCGTTATATATTTAAGAAACAAAGGAGCTTCCAAAATTTTCTCGTAGTGTCTCTTCAGCAGAAAAATTCAACATTTTACAACTGTAAAAAAAAAAAAAGTTGCAGAACAACTAAGCAGAAGTCGAAGCTAAAGCAGCAGATTAAACGTAGGCCTATGGAGAAACCTAAGTGATAAGAAACAGTACACCATATCTGTTCCTAACTATATCTGCTTCAAATGTTATGAAACGGATGGAGAACGGAAAAAATGGATAGTATGTGAATGTAACAGACCCTACCATAATAGATGCGTGCATATAGTGACAGCCATCAGTAAGATTGACCGGAATAACCTAGATTGGTTATGCCCCCACTGCGCACGTGATGCTAGCCAAAACAATTTAGTAATATCAAAATTAAAGGAAGATGTAAACATGAGTAATCTGGCCCTGAACGAAGAAGATGTGAAAATAGATGACTTCGAAAACAACTTGCGGACCTTGGCGCAGACGCAGCAAATTCCACCCAGATCACCGACCTCACTGAGAAAGTTAACATTCTTGCCATAAATATGGAATCAATTAAAGCATCACTTCAAACATTGATAGACCCAAAACCAGAGAAACCGACTTTTGCTGACAAAGTTAAGGGAAAAAATCTGTTGATAATTAAATCAACTAATACAACAACTAAAATTACTGAAAGAAAGCGTGAAGATAAACAAGCACTTAAAGACATTCCTATACTTAACACGAGGTCAACTACGAATGGAAATGTTGTTGTAAACTTTGCAAACAATATGATCAGAGAAGAGGCGGCAAACAAAATTCAGACATTGGTGGCTGACACTGAAACGAGAAAAATCGGAAAACTAAAACCTAAAATAATGATATGCAATGTATACAATGATGAAGACGATGTAGTAAATTCTTTGATTCAAAGAAATCGCTTCCTGGACCATATCCAAAATATAAAAGATATGATAAGTGTAGTCCTGAAGAAAAATGCCTCCAGGGGGACCACCCACCATGTGCTGAAATGTGATCCCGAAGTTCGGAGGGCTATTCTTGATAATGGGGACAAAGTTTCGTTACGATGGGGTATCTATAACATACGTGATAGGTACCACGTGATCACCTGCTATCACTGTCAAAGGTATGGACATTTTGAAAAAGATTGCAAGTCTAAGAATGAAGATAAAGTCTGCGGGAAATGTTCAGGGAGACACTCCACCAGGGAGTGTAATTCGGAACTGTCAAAGTGTATAAACTGCACAAAGTTAAACAGACCAAGTGACCATATAGTAAATTGTAGAGACTGCAAAGCTTTTGACTTGGAATTGAGAAGACTAGCGGAAAATGCTGATCTTGGTTACTAAGGATGTCATAAACTGTGGCTATGTAAATATACAATCTGAAGGTAATAGAATTTTTTCGCGTTACGAAGTATAGCGAAAAATAATTGTCCTAACGACATGTAAGCAGATCTTAAGTGTCTTGTTACTTAAGTTCAGTTGTTATGTAGGCAGTGGCCAATGAGAATTTAGTGTTGGGTGAAACGTATTCAATGTTTGAAGAGGTATTTAGTAAGTGGTCACTTTCTAGCGCACGCTTGCCCGAGCAAGTCGAATTTATTAGCCAGGACGCCAGGCAGGGTCAAATACAGCTTCAGATGTGAATATTGTTTTCACGCTAGCAATCAGAATGCTGAAACCGTTTCAAGAAGTGATGGACAATCTATTATCCGATTTCCAGCAGAATATTCAACAAGTATCCGCACCTCGTTAAAGTATGATGGAAATCCATTTGAATGAGCATCGCGTTATTTTGAGGAAACTGATACGAAAATGTTAGCATTAGATGCGATTGTTTATCAACTTGGAGGACAAGGAACATCTAAAACTGCTGCAGAAACGAGTTAGTACGCAAAGAGCAGCATCGTCGAAAGTGTCAAGCTAGTTAAATATCGAGGGAAAGTGTGGATTCATATCAACTTTGATGGAAGAGGTCTAGAGCTCAATAAAGGCCGAGAGTTGACATTGGAGCCGGGAACGTACCAAGAAAGACGTCGAAAAGATAAGTGAAAATATAGCTGTCTTTATTTTGTATACTTAACAGTTGGTACAAGGAAATTGGAACATTGTGTTTATTTTATTTTATTGTTTTTAATCGCCTGTTGGTTGTAGTTATTCACAATACATTGAACAGAATTAGATTGGGATAGTCATTGACGTCTAAAAGGTCGATCATAAAATTCCATTTCAAAACCGTTAATGTGGTTGTTGGATTGGGTAACAATAGGTCAGAAAGGGACGAATCAGAGTTTATTAAAAGAGAATGGGTGACACTGGTATCAGAAAAACTAAGGAATAATTCCTTTGACGGTGACCAAGAATGGAAATGGTAAGCAAAGGCTGGTTTTTTATTACAAACTTTTTAAGGATTTAATCAGTCTACAGTCTGCTTATCGCATAGAAATCTATTAAAACGTTGCCAATATCTTTCTCATTGGGGAAAAATGTAAAAGGTTTTTATAATGGATTATCTTTAGATATTTTTGAAAGCGGCGGTACATCTTTACTAAAGTTCTTAAGTCTGTTAGATATTGGAGATCTAAGGAAGTGAAGATTGAAGTATTTTTAGATGATGGCATAGCTGCGGATGGTTGTTTTGAAGGGGCATCGGATGCTAGTTATTTACTTTTAAAAGCTTCAAGATTTGGATTTATTTACAAGAAAGTATAATTGGTTTTCAGACTCTTAAATTGTATTTGGAAAGGTTTACAGAGGACGAATACTGAAGGCAAATTTTGTAACTACAGTATTAGGATAAACTATGTCGTTAAAGATCTTGTTTAGATGCCAAACCTTCTGAATTAACAAAAACGTTATTTTAACGAATATCTTTTGGACAGAATTGTCTGTTACATAATTTCCACGAAATTTGTCGTGAGAAGTATTGTTAAAATGTAAACGATAAAGTATTTCTGTATTTTTACATATTGAGCAAAGCTAGTTGAGAACTTAATGAAGAAATATCAGATGCTCTGGTTGAGATCACGTTTTGACGCAGAAATTCATTCTTTTTATTTTGGTCGTTACTTTAATTATATACTTTCATCAGACTTATTTAACCTATTACTTCATTGTGACGCCTAAGTTGTAGGCAGTTTATCACTATATTGTGACGCCGATAATGTAGGCAGTTTATCACTATATTGTGACGCCTATAATATAGGCAGTTTACACTATATTGTGACGCCTAAGGTGTAGGCAGTTTATCACTATATTGTGACGCCTAAGATGTAGGCAGTTTATCACTATATTGTGACGCCTCAGATGTACTGTAGCAGCTTAGCACTATATTGTGACGCCTCAGATGTAGGCAGTTTAGCACTATTGTGACGCCTCAGATGTAGGCAGTTTAGCACTATTGTGACGCCTCAGATGTAGGCAGTTTAGCACTATATTGTGACGCCTCAGATGTAGGCAGTTTATCACTCTATTGTGACGCCTAAGATGTAGGCAGTTAATTACTATATTGTGACGCATCAGATGTAGGCAATTTATCACATTGCGAAGCCTCGGATGTAGGCAATCTTATCAATATATTGCAACGCCTCATAGGAAATTTACCGCTATATTGCGACGCTTCAGACATAGGAAATTTACCGCTATATTGTGACTCCTCAGATTTAATAGTTATATTGTGACGCCTCTGGTGTTGGGAAATTTATATGTTGTGACACCTCAGTAGTAGGTTTGGAGTAATTCTGAAGTTTTTAGCGATGAATACAGCGCATTTTTTTATCATGAAAAGAGTGGTTGGAAACTGGACAGCAAATGAATTTTTTAAAATTAAACATGAAGGAGCAGGAGGCAGTCGACAGAATTATGTAAAGTACTTTGGCTATGTTTGAACGTTGTTTCAGATAAAAGATTTTCGATTTTAATGCAAGTAGGTAGCAAAAAGCCAGATTTGGAAATCATAGAAAACAAAGAATTTAAACTTGTACTGAATATACTGTTCAGGTCATCAATGTATGTAAGCCCAGAAAGAGTACAAAAGAGTGGATATTTTGAAGTGTTGTCAACTAACATGGATGAATGGTCAATTCTTGCTTACATTTTTCAGAGTTATGGACTTGTGAGAGTTATTCATTCTTTAGACTGTTTTGCTACTTTTAAAAATATGTTGAGGTTTTTAATCTCTAATATTGGTGTCCCGGTACAGAGGGAACTGATGCTTTAACTTGAGGTTTGGTGCTTTATACCAAAAGTTATTAATAAAATGGAGGTAAAAATTCTTAAGTAGAATATTCCAGAGTGAAAGTCCTCTCCATCTTGACTGTTGATATTAACGAGGGAAGCTTTATTGTTAAATTTTGAGTGTTTACGTAACAAAAGGTTATTACATACGGCAAAGAGGGAAATTTTTCGCTGAAATTTAACTTTGATATAGAAGGTAAAGGTTTTTGAAATTATAAGTATATATGTACAATGTTTTATTTTTGGAATCTGCTTTCCAGGATCGTGAATACAAAGAAATGCCAGCAGTCGTCTTTAACGGTGGCATCTAATTTGGACAGGAAATTGGGGGACCTCAGTTGTCATGAGCATATTCTATCATCGATGAATGACAGCACCGACAAGGCCTACCAACTTGTCTTTCAACAAAGAGAAGCTTACAATAATGGTCACGAGCAAAGCGAAATGCCATTGTATGTTGCTTTATTTATGACTCTTTTATTAGATTCCGGCGCTTTAGTAATCTCCAGTGATCAGGCTATTTATGCCATAACGTGCATGCATGAAATGAGGGGTTACATAGATCCAACGGAAAATTCACTTGTTAAATCTTTGCAAGCACCTGTGAAACATTAAGCTGGTAGATCGGTGCATACAAAGGATCTTTTTGATAATATGGTGTTGCAGAATCCGTGCGGATTATATTTTCTATATTGAAAAACTTCTTTATTATTTTGATAGATCATTAAGGTTTTCTTATGAGATTTGGGAAATTAAGTTTATTGTAATTTGAAGATTTCTTAGTTGAACAGAAAAAAAAAAAATTAAATCACCAATACTGTGAAGTTTTTGATATCGGAAGTTATCACAAATGCTTTTCCATATTTGATGTATTTTGCTTGATGCAGAGGAAGCTGGAATGATTTTGTCCTTTGATCGATTTCTCTTTAAGAAGTTTTTTAAAAGGTCCTGTAATGTAACCAAAAAATAATTTTTTGTTAAAACTGTGGCTACAAGTTCAAACATCGCAAACGATAACGTCAATGATAGGTGTCTTCATAGACATGAGTGTTGGTAGTCTGTTTCAAGTAAACATGTTTGTCAAAGGCTTCAAAAAGAGGTTAAATGTGTAAATCATTCAATCGGAGCATTTATTTCTCTCTCTCCATTTTTTTTCCTTCTCTCCCTTTCTTTGGTATTATCTAGGGTCAACCGGCACGGTGCGCTATAATGCAATTTAATGTTTTATTATGTTTATACCTGTAGTGTAGAGAATGCGGAGTGAAGTGAGGACTAGAATTTTTTCGCGTTACGAAGTATAGCAAAAAATAATTGTCCTAACGACATGTAAGCAGATCTTAAGTGTCTTGTTACTTAAGTTCAGTTGTTATGTAGGCAGTGGCCAATGAGAATTTAGTGTTGGGTGAAACGTATTCAATGTTTGAAGAGGTATTTAGTAAGTGGTCACTTTCTAGCGCACGCTAGCCCGAGCAAGTCGAATTTATTATTAATATTATTATCATTATTATTTATTAGTAGTACAAGAGTGAGGTTCCACCACTCAAATTTGAGTTACTCTGCATTATTGCCGTGGATACACAGGTTTCCATAGTTTTTTCAAAACTTGATATTTTGTTTTTTATCTATGGTTTTTCCTGGGCGGCAGAGGAGGCTTCTATGTTAATTTGAAAGTTTGTTCATTTTGTTTTAAATATGCACTGCTATATCAGTACAGAAGTTTGTAGAAGTTATTAGAATGTGATGTTATATATAAATTGTTTTTTAAAAAGTATGATTCATTAGAAAAATAAACCTGGCGTCAACCGGCACGGTGCGCTATAATGTCTAGGGTCAACCGGCACGGTGCGCTATAATGCAATTTAATGTTTTATTATGTTTATACCTGTAGTGTAGAGAATGCGGAGTGAAGTGAGGACTAAGAGAAATATCTGGATATGCTAGCATTATCTGAAACAGGGCTAAATAACTTGGACCAGGCAAAGATCACTGAAATGACGCCCCCAACACATGACTTCTTTCACATACCGAGAGAAGGTAGGTCTGGTAAGGGTGTCGGACTCTTTATTCATAAAAGTTAGTCAAATCTCAAAACGTTGAAAAGTATTAGTGTAACAAGCTTTGAATATATAGAAATAAAATTTACGCTAAAAATAGAAGAATGTCCTTTGTAACAATCTACAAACCTCTTAGAACAAACTCTAGTATCTTTTTTGAAGAATTCTGTGGTCTCATTGAGATGATTATCATAGAGAAAAACGAATTATTTATCTGTGGAGACTTCAATTTTTGAATGGATAACGCATTAAATCCTGACGCTTTGGCATTTAGTTAGTTACTAGAATCTTATCAACTATTGAATAATGTCAACTGTAAAACTACTTTAACTGGGCATAAGCTAGACTTAGTTATAAGTGATGACATGAATAATATGGTATCTGATATAAAAGTCGAAGAGAAATGTACTATTTCCCCAGTACACAAAGTTACTACGTATAGTCTACCTCTACAGAAACATGCATTAGTAAAGAAAATAAACTTTAGACATAAATCAAATTTTTCTCCTACCGTATTTATTGAAGAATTTACAAAGAAAATAAATGATGCGATCAACATTCCCTGTGATCATGATGATAAACGTCTGTTGGGAGCTAAGGGTGCTAACTGTCTTATGACCACTTACAATAAAGGGAGTAAAAGTGAATATGATACCATGTGCCCACCGACGGAAAAGACTATAACTGTAAAAGATCAATCTCCTTGGTTTGATGGAGAGACTTTGGTAAAAAAAGAGTGAAAAAAAAAGACCTAAAGAAAGAAAGTGGAATAGGTTAAAAACTGAAAGTACTTGGGTAGAATGCAAAACTGCTGCGTGTCAATATAACTACCTACTAAGAAGGAAAATAAGTGAATATTATAAGAGAAAGATCCTCAAAGCAGCAACAGACATAAATAAGTTGTATCATCTATTGAATGGTATAATGGGAAATGTAAAAGAAAAGAAGCTACCTGATGGATACAGTGACTAGGAACTAGTAAATAATTTTCTAGTACTCCTTAAAAACAAAATCGAAAGTATAACCAGGTCATTTGTAAATACTCAACATGAGGTTAATGATACACCAGGCACACAGACAAAATTAATACGATTTAACAACATAACACAGGATGACATCACCAGAATTATCATGAGAGCAAAGAAAACAAACAGCACGATCGATTTTATGCCAATATCTGAAGTAATTGGAGAGAGAGACTTTTCTAGTCTAGCCGAAATAATAATGAGAATAGCAAATGCAAACATCGATGAATGTAAGTTTCCTAAATCTGAGAAAACGGATATTGAGCGAAGCGAAAAATCTATTTTTGGGTGAGATGGCCATGTCGTCCTAATGGAAGTTCCTTCATTAGTAGGTTCCTAGGTTATATTTGACTACAGTGATATATCCCAGAGAATTTACCAAAGGTATCCAGAATTCTAACTCCTGGCGCGAATATCACTTAAAATTGGATATCGCGTAATCAGAGGATGCATTCTTGACACGTCTCATAGCTATCTACACCCCTAATAGCGTTTTACGCTTCGAGGAGGACGTGGAAAAATAAAAGGGAGCCGTCCAAAGGCTAACCCCGTTCTCGTATTACTATTGGGAATACAACAGTGCCATTCCCACAATGGCGGACATTCCTTGTAGCATTGAGCATGGTGTTACAGATACAGTACCATGGGAGGGATACTGTGAAGATCTTTTCTTTAAGAAGAGATCGGTGGGTCCATCAGGACGACATGGCCATCTCACCCAAAAATAGATTTTTTGCTTCGCTCAAAATCCGTTTTTTGGGCTCAAGCCATGTCGTCCTGATGGAAGCATACCAGAGCATTAGTGTATCTGTGGATTTTCATCAGTGCCTTAACCTTATAGCAACCTTTTCTATGGTCTTGGGGACCAATTCAGACACGTGACGTCACCGTTATTCGTCATCATCACTAATCATAAACAATGTTAGTGCTTCCTGCCTCCTACAGGGAAAAGTCATCTAGACAGTAGAAAAGGGATCTCGAGGTTAACATATATTGTATGACCAAACATAAGTATACACTGAATATACAAATAGTCTCATAGTTGTATATTTGCTGAATTAACATCAGTGTCTCTTATATCTAATATTTGTTGCATACAAATATATGAGGATAGGTCGAAGAACTCTGGCATGTAAACATACAATTGTCTGGCGAAAGCGGACACACTACATTCTAATAGACATTTATTCCTAATAAATGACTAAAAGAGATGGTTAGTAAAACGAATGTAGTATGACAATGGGATTATACCTGTAACAAGTACAGAGACTATATTTCTTTCTTGAAGGAAGAAATGATGAGTGCCACTCTCAGACTGAAGAAAATTTATAAAATATTTTCTCTTCATAATTCCTGTACTGGTTACTTTTATCTGCACTGTGTACTACGTACACCGGCACTAGTGCTCTCTGTATAATTCCACACCTGGGATTTTGAACAGTGCTAGTGTCACCATGGTAACACTTAATCAAAAGAGGTCACACCTAAGAAGGATGACCGCTTCTCCCTTTAATTGACAGTCCCAGTCAATTAACTGTTCATCGTAGAATTAGACGGCAGGTTAAATATTCTACCTGACGTCACCACATACTGCTTCAGATCATGGACTTGCTTAGCATAGTGTTTGTAGAACACTCTGGATGATTCTCACCCAGTACATGTGCGAGGACATGTGAGGTACCAAACCATTAACTGTTTACCACAGTAATTAGGGGGCAGGTTTTAATACACTACCTGCCACCACAACGAAATGTTTCAGTTCATGCACTTGTTTTGCATAGTGTTTGTAAAACACTCTGGATGATTTCCATCCAGTGTATGAACGAAGACGCTCAAAGTCCATATACTGAAAGAAGTTCAGTGATGAAGCAATCTTTCTCGGATCATGACCTGCGGGAGTACTGTCCGGATCCGCTCTACGAATGAAATAGGTGAGCTTCGCCCTCAGTTGTTTTAGGGATAAATTTGATCAAGAAGTTTCTCCTTTAAAGAGCTGTCCTCCCCTGAAGTCTGAATTTCTACGAAGATAGACCTTTAGACACTCTACAGGACATAGAGAGACATCTTCCTTCAGAGGGCAGATCCTCCAGGGACCCTACCTCTTAGTGGGTAGCTCGTTTTTAGCGAGAAAGGATGGATCAGGAAAGAGATTCAGTTCTCCCATTTCCATGAACTGAATGTGACCCTCCTCTCTGGATAGGGCCACTATTTCACTAACTCTAGCCCCAGAGGCTATAGCAAACAGAAAAATAACCTTTTGGGTTAGATCTTTAAGAGAACAATCTTCATTGTTCATAGATGAGGCATAATGTAAGACCTTGTCCAAAGACCAGTGGTACTGCGGACCTAAGCCTAGCACATGCCTTCGGAATCTTATTAAAGATTTCATTCACCAGATCCACTTGAAAGGCATATAGGAGAGGCCTAGTCAAGGCTGACTTGCACGTATTTATCGTATTGGCCGCCAGACCTTGGTTATGAAGGTGGACAAAGAAGGACAGACAGAAGCTCATTGAAATTTCTTTCACGTCCTTTTGCTTTGACAAATGCAACCCACTGTCTCTAGGAAGACTCATATTGTCTTCTAGTTGACTTGGCCTTGTATTCTTCTAAGAATTCTATATTGCCTTTTGAGATCCCAAACCTTTTTCTAACCGCAAGAGCGAGAAAATCATGAAATGAAGGGCTTGGGTTCTCTGTGATAAAACGAAGGCAGTTAATTTCTGAACCTTCGGAAATATACCTAGGATCAGAGCTAGGACCAGCCTCATCTAGTCTATCAGTCCCACTAGAGGATCCTCGTATGGGGCTATATAGCGAGGAAGTTTCTTGAAGACGCTCGTGATAAAGAGGTCGAATTGCAGTTCCGGGACTATTCCCATCTGGGAGGGAATATGTCTGCGTCCATGAACCATTCCAACTCTATCGGTTTGGATCGAAATAGAGTATCCACCATCACATCGTGGATCAGTTGTAAATGAACTGCTGGTAGGTGCCGTCCCTATAAGAGAAGGATGGGTAGCTTCACCAAGACTGTATGAGACGTTCGATTGTGACGTCTTGTTATCGTTTCGGAGTCCTAGATCAGTCGTAGGGAGTCTGATCTGCGTGGAGGGGGCTTCCCCACCCATGAAAGGGCCAGCAGAGTCTTGGGACCTTCTTTTAATTTTTGTTAGAGAAGTGATTAAAGAGGGACCGATCTCAGTCTTTTTTTATCTCTTCAAGCGTTTGATGCGTGTTTTCTCCAGGCTCTTAACGTATCTTTCCGGTGTGCCCTTAGCACCAGGTCTGTCACTATTGCGAACTGGGAAAGTTTAGCGCTTTTTCCTGCTGGCATTTTGGAAATCTGACTGATTACATGAGTCTCTTGACAGACCTCGCGAGCTCCTTTTACATTCCCAAGGGAAAGGAGAGTTGATGTGACTGAGGGCTTCGATGGTTTTTTAACCATCGAAACCCCTGAGCTGGAGAAAGTCGAGACTTCTAGAAGCTTATCTTGCATCCGTGATGTCCCGGGAACCGGGTCATCTCTTTGAATGCATATTGGCCAGACACTTCGGGTGCTGCCCACTCCAGCCTCTCGATCAGGTATATTAATACCTGTACTATTTCTAGGCTTGATTTTGACGTGACTAAGTTCGTCAATCCCATGAAGATACTTAGGACTGTGAGTCCGACACGTATCTTTCCTAGGATGAATGTTACTCTCTGTAACATGAATTCTAGATAGAAGGAAGGGGGGTGGTTGACTGGAAGGTTCCGAAGGACACCTTTCAGGTCTGACAAGACTACGAACACCCCTAATTGGAACAAGGTCCATATGTTCAGAAGGATTAACATTCAGAACTTGCTGTTTTTCATGAACTTGTTGAGTGGCGACAAGTTCAGAATGACTCATTGATATCTTGAGTCCTTCTCGTGAACACAAAACAGCCTTCCCTGGAACCCGATGAGCTATAGTTTTCTTACCACCTGTATGCTCTATAGCTCCCAGGTATACTCCTCCAGGAGGGTTTTGAACTGTAGGAGAAGGTAAGGAAATGATGGTAGGGGCATTTCTGTTTCCCATCAATGGCTCATCTTGAATAGGCTTTGGACAAAAGGATCAAAGGTCTTGCGATCCTGAAGGAAAGTTCCTCCTAGCCGAAGCGTCTTTATGCTTCGAGTAGTCAGTAGGCTTAGACTTTTGACCATCTGCCTGTAGCACCGTGGTCACTGGAATAGTGGTATGTCGTTGAGCAGCCCGGATATTTCTGGCATTTTCGATCTTCTTTTTACATTGGGGACCCACAACCACAGAAGATTTTCTCTTTGAAGGAATGCCCCATTTTTGGAGAAGACTTATGTTCTCCATGGTGGTGTTCTTAATTACTTCCTTAATGACCTCGTGTGGGAAGAGGTCTTTACCCCAGATGTTGGAAGATATTAGCTTCCTTGTTTCGTGTTTCACTGTTGCAGCAGCGAACACAAACTCTCTATATGCTCTCCTAGCCTTCATAAAGGCGTAAAGGTCCTTCACCAAGATAGCCATATGCATTTTGGCTATGACCATAAGCATGTCTGGGGTACTTTCGTAGGTTGAACACAACTCTATGTAGTTTTGTAGAGAAAGGGATGTCGCAAGTCTCTCCTTTGACTCCTGTTCATTACACAAGAGCAACTCAGACAATTTAGGGAGACATACCTTGAATTGTCGACTTGCGACGTCCTTGTCTAATTTTCCTACTGAAAATGTCAAATGGACTTCCTTCCAATCCTTTTCCTGTCCGGGAAAAGCTGGTGACAAAGGCTTGCACTCATCGAGTGTGGGACATGGCTTACCCGCCTCTACCGGTTTAGCAACAGAAGTAAATGCCTTCCCCATAAAGGGGAATGAGAGTGAAGTAGGAGCAAGAAAGGAAGGGTGTCTGTTATTCAGTGAGAATACCTTCGACTCTGAATAACCTGCCTTTCTTAGACTACCTGAAAGGATAGCCTGTGCCTTATCATGGTCAAGAATCAAGACCTCCTTTGGTTCCGTTCCTTTTCTTGACTTTGGTTCGTACTTCAGTCGAACCCAACAATTAGGGGAAAGCATCAAAGCTTGGCCAAAATTGAATTTTGTCCAAAGGAACAGCACCTATTTTCTCTGAGATGTAGAGATTGCCATTTGAAATCCACATCTGCTCCACAAACCTCCAGGGATTGGTTATGGAGCATGTTGGTAGGTCTTGATTCATGGGTCGTTTGAATGACCCCTCGGAAGCGACAAGAGAAGCTTTACGAGGCTCAATCTTGCGTTTTACTTCCTGCTTTTCGTTTTGTTTACGAAAGCTCTCTATTTGATTCTTCAGCTGAATACATGATTGTACCACATTATCCAATAGAGGGGTAGAAGACGAAGATGTCGACATCGATGGCTCTATAGCCGGCATAGGCGGAGGAAATTCCGACGCAACATTTTCCTCTTCTACCCTGGGGCACTTCTTGCCCTTAATCCCAAAGGTTTTCTGGCCGTCAGGGGATGTAGTTGGCTCCTGAGGCACTACTGTTTCCTCACTTGCTTCCGGAAATAGTAGCTTATGCATCCTATTATTAGGTAGGAAAGGTCCCGGAGAGATCTTTTGAAAGCCTCTCACCCAGTTGCGTAATTTATATTGAGCTGTATCCCTACTCTCCGTAGACTTGGGATTTTCAAAACCTTCGGACATTAATGTCCGACATATATTGCAAACCTGTGGGTTCCAATAATGTAGGGATCCAGAAATAATATTGCAGGGGGCATGAAACCTGCAAGTGTTATGATCATAAAAATACTTACTCTTGGCCTTGCAGAGGACTGAAGCACAAGGTATCTGGTGTTCCTCCTGTAAAGAAAGGAAAACCAAATAAGTATACAATGGATTGTCTCCTTGATAATCAACATGCAAATGTCATTTATAATAGAGTAGCTTAGGATAGTAAGCTATAAAGGGATAGTAGGAGATACATACTTGTGTACCCCTGTGAGCAAATGCTGTTACCTCCCCTCAGTATTAACTACATGGACGTTTCTCTATTGAGTAACTCCAAGTAGAAGGGCTCTTACCCCTAGGGGTAGAGAAGTATCAAATCACTGTCCCAAAATAATGTTAATACTGTGGGGTCAGGATGATTGATTCTCGATCAGAATATTGAAGAAAACTATTCATTCAATATATGAGTGGTACCAGCGGAATGCTCGTACGAGGGTATCCAAGGTATGTCAGAAAATACTACTGTATAATGGTACTGTAGTTTTCTAATTGCAGTAAGTCTATATTGCAATTTACTGGCTACTGTACATCATGTATTGTAGTCTAGTCATTATGCTGCCTTCATAGTAGCATATGACAGTACGGTCCATCTAGCATGAAGCCAGCTGGACTAAAGAAACAGAAAGACATATATTTGTATATCCCACTAAGCCTATTTGCTGTAGTATTCCTACTACATTAAAATATAGAGTTTCCTGATCAGGGAGACTCAAGGATAAAAGCTCTACCCTTTAAGGGTTAGGAGTGTATTACTCCTGCCTTGAAGTGTTTAATATTGTAGGGTAATCCTAAAACTGATTTCTAATCAGGATACTAAAGAAATCATATTCATTCAATATAGGATAGGGCTCAGCAAATGCCTGTGTTGGATATCCAAAATATATTGGAAATAACTACTAGTATAAACTATACAGTAGCTTTCTATCTGCAGTATATTCTATACTGCAGATATACCTGTATAATATATACAGTAGTTCAGCCGGCATGTAGCCGCCATAGCTAGGTTTTGCCGGCATACCCGGCATGATAGCTAGAGAGAGAGAGAGAGATAGCATGAAAAAAAGACTATTCCTTACTGTGAATGTATACAGTAATTAAGGATGTAAAAGTCTAATTTGACTGCCTTTCTCCAGAATGAAGGTTCTAATAAAAGGGGAGAATGTACCATTCAGGCTTCCATGCAGCTACAGTACTATTGCCGACAAGGTACCGCCGATACATTGCCGGCCGGCAAGCCTCCAGCAGTACCAGTACAGTCGGCGTGCTGCCAACTGAGTCAGCACTATCTTTGCCGGCCTGGCCGGCAGTACCCCGGCAACAGGACCTGTAGCAGCACTCCAAGGGAGGACTGAAGAACCTTGGGGACAGAAAGGGACTCCCCACTCACGGCCATCGTGGCCGCCGGCAGCTGCCAGCCACTGGCAGCCATCTTGGCTGCCGGCTGGGCCGGCAGTTGCTGACAGAAGATGTGGTTGGCGGCAGTATGCCCTGCCGTCAGCCAAAGACATGGCTAGAGAGGGAGTCTCGCCGGCTCCGGCAACCTACCGGCAATGGTAAGGTTGAAAGATGCCGGCCTAAAGAAAGACAATGGCTCAGCCATCAAAAGTGGACAGAGGGGTAGGGAACAGGGTCCTGTGACGAGTGTGAAAGGAACTGGCAAAATTGTCAGTCCTACCACCTGTTAAAAGAAACTCTGTTTCGGTATCGGCAGAATCCCAGGGAACAGGAGAGACTCAATTCTCCATCCTAGAGATTGCCGACACAGTTAAGGGGATGGCGGCACTGCCGCCTCCTCTCAACAAAGAAGAAACAGAGTTCCAGTGCCACGTATCCTAGGCTAAAGAATATTACTCTTCAGCCCAGAGTATTGTGGCACAGGACTAGTCTTTTAGTCGCAAGGAGAAGATGGTATCCTACCATAACTCCGAGTGCGGCAAAGGAGGGCTAACCTCCATTGCCGGCCACCTAGCCGCCAGGGGAATGATGGTATCCTACAACCCATTCGTCCTGCCGGCAGGACGCCGACATAAGACTAAATATTCTGAGATTCTGACTAAATCCCAAAACCTGCTGGTATACCACAACCAATGGTTAAGGGAAGAGGCAGGACAAACCCTAAGTTAGTCATGTCTGAATAAAATTCAAGGCACGGCTATTAGGGTTGTAGCCTGAGGCTACACTCAGAGAGAAAGAAATTACCCTTAAATCTCCGAAGAGACGTGTAATGTTTCATAACATTCTAGGAGGTATCAGTCTCCACTGAATGAAAACAATACACGAGGGTAACCGGGGAAAGTTTGAATGTATAGTAAAACGTCTAGGTTGGGTTACCTAGGCTAGACGAGATCTCGGTTACCTAAATCACCGAAACTCTAACTATACGATCGACAGAGAAAGGGGGAAAAATTATGCATATTATCAAATCTTTACAAGAATAATTGCCTAAATAGCTAAATAATTAAAATAATTAAATAAGGCTATTTAAAACTGTAAGTCGTTCTGCTATCTAAATAACACATGCCTAACGAACGACGGCGCCATGGCGCCTCCAGTAACTGGCCTAGCTCTAGGGCACAATAAAATACTCTAATATCATTGTGAAACAGGAGCTAAAATATACTCATAGTAAAGATCCGATACTCAACTTTCCAGAGGCGGAAGAAGATGGAGAAAGCATAGTTATAATCCTGTAAAACGATCGAAAAGTTAGATCACCAGGGAATACCACCGAGCGAAATCGCTACAAAAAAAGGAATGTCCGCCATCGTGGGAATGGCGCTGTTATATTCCCAATAGTAATACGAGAACGGGGTTAGCCTTTGGACGGGTCCCTTTTATTTTGCCACGTCCTCCTCGAAGCGTAAAACGCTATTAGGGGTGTAGATAGCTATGAGACGTGTCAAGAATGCGTCCTCTGATTACGCGATATCCAATTTTAAGGGATATTTGCTCCAGGAGTTAGAATTCTGGATACCTTTGGTAAATTCTCTGGGATATATCACTGTAGTCAAATTTAACCTAGGAAGCTACTAATGAAGGAACTTCCATCAGGACAACATGGCTTGAGCCCAAAAAATGGCTATAGTCACACCAGTTGTGAGAAATACACTGGACTACCAAGGATTAACCTCATTTAGACCTATTTCAAATCTATCCTTTGTCTCAAAAATGCTTGAATATGTAATTCTTGAACAACTAGTCAGCCACTTAGAATTAATAGAAGCTTTGCCTTACAACCAATCTGCTTACAGAAAACTATACTCTACAGAGACAACCATCTGCTCTGTTGTAAATGATATGCTAGAAATGATGGATGAAAACAAATGTGGTATCTTAATACTGCTCGACCTCAGTGCTGCTTTATACACAATGGTGCATGAACTGCTACTAAATGATCTACGGTCCATCGGCGTTGAAGATCAAGCCTTCGAATACCTTAAAGACTACTTGGTTGGTAGATATTACTGCGTACAAATTGGAAACTTTTATTCATCATATGAGCCCTTAAACAGGGGTGGAGGGTACTCCAGGGAAGTGTACTTGGCCCAATCTTATTCTGTATCTATACTATTGGTCTATCGAAAATGCTACAAAGGCATGGCGTGAAGTTTAATCTATTTCCAGATGACACACAATTTTACTTCTCCATAAATGATATACATGACACTACTGAAACTCTAAACCGAATCCTTAAAATGAGAACAAAACTGAATTCATGGTGGTGGGCAAGAGAAACAGCATGAGAAATTTAGGTGATATTCAAATGAACATAAATAATGACTTGGTGCCGATATATAGTAAAGTTCTAGATCTAGGTTTATTTCTTGACTGCAACCTGTCTCCCAAATAAATAATGTAATAAAAACTGCTGGTTATCATCTAAGAAACATTGCGTTTATAAAAGAAGTACCTGGACGTAAATTCTGTAAAGAAACTTGTGATAAACTGTGTTATTACAAGGATTGACTACTGCAACTCTATCTACTACAATTTACCAAAAGTGCAACTTAAGAAATTACAAAACATAATAAACAGAGGAACAAGACTGATAAAAGGTTTCCCACCTAGAGAAAGGATCACCCCTATACTAATCGATTTACACTGGCTGCCGATTAAAGCAAGAATATAATTCAAAACGTGTACAATAACCCACCAAGTTATCAGAACCGGGCATCCAAAATACTTAAAAGAATTGCTACACATTGCACAGCCAACAAATCGTGTCGACACGAGAATAGTTACAGATGGCTTCAAACAGTTGGAACCTAGATACATGTCTACTTTAGGCTCTAGAAACATTCAAATGATTGAAGGCTTTCAAGAAGAAACTGAAGACTTTTATTTCATGAGTCTTTTGACAGTGACGATTTAACAGTAAATGAACACTGTGTGATATGAAATGTTAAATACTCTGAACGAATAAGATAAAACGATAGTGGAGGTCCTGTAGAGAGTGGGGTTCCCCTGCTGTATGGGACTGGAAAAGCAGCCATCAAAGTAAAAGTAAAGTAAAAGTAAAAGGCTGTTGCCAGCAAGTGAATAATTGTCCTGGTGTAGCTAAATGATCCACAGCCTGCCACGGATTCCATCCTATTGTGTTGGTGGTGACCTGTTTTCCAAATCGTTAACGCTGATGTCAGGTAAATGTGGCATCCCTGTGGTTTAAAGGTCCTCATGAATGGCAGAGGCAAGAGACAGTGACAATACCCTACAAGGACAATGCCGTTGTACCAACCGTGTGTCACACGATCGTACATAAATTATTTTGTATATATTATGCTTGTATCTGCGCTCTTCCCTCGCACTAAAAAGAACCAGAATAAACATGTCTGCGTTTTTCCTCTGTAACATTGTCTGTTTCTCGAACATGAAATTTCCTGTTGCCTTGAGGTTTTGTATATAAAGGAGAGTGTTCTTTAATAAAGTTACTCAGTTGATTGTTTCCTGCCTTTGAGTCAAAACCTTCTCTCGGCCCGTCACATTGGTGACCCCGGAAGTCGACTCGCTCCCACCGCCTTCCACCCCTGCCCCCCTCGCCCCTCCATCGTTGGTACTATGGCGGACTCTACGGAAGTTGGCGCTGCGGCTGCCCCATTGAAACTTTCGTCGTTTGCCAGCGGAGAGGCGTTTGCCTGGTTTCAGCGCGCAGAAGTCCAGTTTTGCATGAAGGGCGTGACTCGCTCAACCACCAAAGCAGATTATGTTCTCGCGGCAATACCCAAGGACACCTTCCGACTGGCTTTGTGAACAAGGAGACACCCCAATAGCGTATGACGCCCTCAAAACATACTTTTTGCAGCAGTACTCGCCGTCGCCAGCCGCCCGTATAGCAAAGCTTTTTCAGCTCTCGCAACAACCGTTGGGGGAATGACCAATATCGCTCGCCTTCAACCTGCCGCAAACGGCTCTCCTCGTGAGGTGAACCTATTTCGTACCCTTTGGATACGCTGTTTACCCGGACCTGTACGCGCTGCCATACCCGATGTTGATAGTTTACCCATAAAGGACTTGATGACCAAAGCCGTCGCCCTTATGGACCTCCATCAACGCCTCCACCCCTGACGAAGAGGATGCCTATTCAACATCAACCGAAGCTGACATGAATTCCGTAGCAGCGACAAAGCCGCCCACCACCCACCAATCGCTCGCGCCCCAACAAACGACTTCTACAGACACTTACTACCTCCCATCCGCCGTAGTTTTGCTACTACCACTTCAGATTCGGGGCAACCGTGAAGAAATGTGCCGAGGATTGTCAGTGGCCAAAAAACGTGTAAGTAGGTCATCGCTCGTGGCGGTGGCCTCCCGTGTTTCTAATCTTTTCTTTTTACATGATGCAGGAACGGGCATGCGATTTTTGGTAGACACGGGCGCTTGACGTTCTCTTTTGCCAAGGAAACTCTTCAAAACACGATGTAGTCTCTCTACATCTGCCGACATCCGCTTGGTAGCTGCCTACGGATCTGCGATACCCACCTACGGTTACGAGAACCTCACATTATCGTTCGGAAACGGTAAATTCAATTGAAAGTTTCTCGTTGCTGACATCACATTGCTAATCCTCGGTGCAGATTTCCTCTCTCATTTCCACCTTCTGGTCGATATCACCCACCGACGATTGGTCAACGCAGACTCGTACTGGTCGACACCTCTTCAACCCACCCCCTCTAACCTCGCTCTCCACATCAGCGCACCCACGGATGCCTACGCCCACCTCCTCACGTCGTACCCTGAAGTTTTCCATCCAGAACTTCGCCAAATGCCCACGGTTCCTGCCAAGCACAGTATTTATCACCATATCAAGACGACGGGACCCCCAGTCTTCGCAAAATTCAGACGTCTGGCACCGGAACGATTGGCAGCCGCCAAACAGACGTTCGCCGAAATGGAGGAAATGGGCCTTTGCCAAAAGACTCCAGCCCATGGTCGTCACCCTTACACATCGTTCTGAAGAAAGATGGTTCCCTCCGTCCGTGCAGGGATTACAGGCGCCTGAACATGCAAACAGAACCGGATCACTACCCCCTCCAAAACATTGCCGACGTGACCTCCTACCTGCACAAAACAAAGGTTTTCTCTACGCTCGACCTCCTGAAGGGGTATTATCAGGTGCCTATGAACCCAGAAGACATCCCCAAGACCGCCATCACCACTCCGTTTGGTACATACACCTTCAATTACTCCTGTTTTGGTCTTCATAATGCGGGGGCTACGTTTCAACGTCTCATGGATGGCATCTTAGGGGACCTCCCTTTCTGTGTATGTTATGTGGACGACATACTTGTGTTCTCCTCCTCAAAAGAGGAACACCTCCGTCACCTACGCATCGTGTTCGACCGCCTGCTACAAAACGGCCTTGTAGTCTGGTGCGACAAGTGTACCTTTGGCGCCAACGAAGTGTCGTTCTTAGGGCACCGCATCACTCCTGAAGGAGTCCATCCCATCCCTGAGAAGGTAGCAGCCATTCAGAACTTCCCCGCGCCCTCGACCGTCAAAGCTCTGCAGGAATTCTTGGGCTTGATCAACTATTATCCCCGTTTTCTGCCAGCCATTGCCGCCACTCTTGCTCCCCTCTGCGCCCCCTCAAGGGCAAGCCAAAGGACCTGAAGTGGGGTCCCCTTCAAGAAGCAGCCTTCTGCAATGCAAAGAAGGCCATATCAACTGCTGCGGCTCTCACTTTTCCTATCCCACATGCCCCTCTCCTTCTCTCCAGCGATGCCAGCGACGTCGCTATTGGTGCAGTACTCGAGCAGGTGGCCAACAACTCGCCCCGCCCATTGGCCTTCTTCAGCAGAAAACTGTCCAAGGTAGAATCGGGTTAATCTACCTTCGATCGAGAATTGCTGGCGGTGCACTTGGCTGTCCGTCACTTTCGCCATTTCTTAGAAGGTACGCCCTTCGTCATTCGCACAGACCACATGCCTCTGGTGCACGCCTTTACTCGACAGTCTGATGCCTGGTCCGCCCGGCAACGCTGACATCTCTCCACCGTGGCTGAATACAATTGCACCCTTCAATACGTCCCTGGGAAAATGAATCCCGTTGCCGATGCCCTGTCAAGAGACACGTTGGTTGCCGTTCAACTGGGATTGGATTACAACGCCCTGGCTGAAGTCCAATGACAGGATCCAGAGTATCAAGCATGTAGGACATCCTGCACGTCCCTCCGTTGGGAAGACTTCCCCCTCGAAGACTCCAACACCACCCTCCTCTGTGACGTCAGTACTGGCAGACCACGACCTTGGATGCCTGCTCCCATGCGCCGACAGGTGTTTGATTTCATTCACGGCCTTTCACATCCCTCGTGCCGTTCTACTGCACAGCTGCTGAAGGCAAAGTTCATTTGGCACGGCATTTCTAAGGATGCTAAGGATTAGGTGCGCGCCTGTACATCTTGCCAAACTTCCAAAGTACAGTACATCGACACACGGATTCAGGAGTGGGCACCTTTCCTCAACCTCAGCGTCGTTTCGCACACATTCACGTCGACGTTGTAGGCCCTCTACCCACATCACAAGGACATCATTACCTGTTTACCGTCATCGACCGCTCCACTCGTTGGCCTGAAGCCATTCCCATGGAAACTGCAACGTCCGCCTCATGTACATATGCCTTACTCTCTGGATGGATTTCAAGATTTGGTATCCCTGAGCATATTACTTCTGACAGGGGAACCACTTTCACCTCTCAATTGTGGACTTCATTAGCGAATCTCCTGGGCATCACCCTACATCAGACAACGGCCTACAACCCCGCTGCCAATGGAATGGTTGAACGTTTTCATCGCACCCTCAAAGCAGCTTTGATGTCCCGCTGCAAGGATTGCAACTGGTTTACTCAGCTTCCCTGGGTCCTCCTGGGACTAAGGACCACTCCTAAAGACGCCCTCGACGTCTCGGCAGCTGAAATGGTGTATGGCGACCAGTTGGTCGTCCCTGCCGAATTTTTTCCTTCTACAACCTCCTCCGACGATCTCCAGCGCATACGTCACGTCGTGGGAAAATTTACTCCATGCCGCCAGACTTACAAGCCCCCAGCGAAGCATCACATACCAACAGACGTGCACTCTGCAATGCACGTCTTCCTGCACAACGACACTACCAAGCCACCGCTAACGCCCCCTTACACGGGCCCTTTCCTTGTGATCCGACACAGTCCGAAAGCATTCCTACTAAACATTCATGGCAAAGAAGACTGGGTCTCCATTGATCGTCTAAAACCTGCTTATCTTCTGCCAGATGACCCGCCTTCAGTTCGCCTCTCTAGATCAGGGCGCCCTATTTAACATGCACAGTATGTCATTTTTAGGGGGGGAGCCATGTACCAACCGTGTGTCACACGATCGTACATAAATTATTTTGTATATATTATGCTTGTATCTGCGCTCTTCCCTCGCACTAAAAAGAACCAGAATAAACATGTCTGCGTTTTTCCTCTGTAACATTGTCTGTTTCTCGAACATGAAATTTCCTGTTGCCTTGAGGTTTTGTATATAAAGGAGAGTGTTCTTTAATAGAGTTACTCAGTTGATTATTTCTTGCCTTTGAGTCACAACCTTCTCTTGGCCCGTCACACCGTAGACCTAGAGATTGACAATACAGCATATACATATGATCAACGCCTGAGCCCCCTTTCCATCCAAACTAGGACCAGGGAGTTACAGGCAAGAGCAGCTGATGACTCAGCGGGTAGACCTATTGGCTCTCCCCACCCCCCAGCCGCCACCCTTTGCTCACAAGGATGATGAGATTGCAGAGACTTCAAGAAACTATCGAGCTTCAGATCTCCTTGAACCCCAGTCCAGCAGATCACCAGGCAGAGACGTTTCTAGAAGCCCACCACAACATGCATTATGGCTGGGATCAATTGCAAACAAACCATGAGATTGTGCATGAGGAAGAAGAGGATCCGTGCGAGTATCAGCGGCTCTGCTGTAATGGTTTTAAAGACATCCCAAAAATTCTTATTACTCGTACTAATAATGCAGTGTTGCGGATTAAAAGTTTTATCATTGTCAAAAGTGCCTATTGGTTGAGTTATGGCCCCTTCAACTACTTTCCTAGGGCAAATATCTTAGTCTTTATAGATTTTTTGGTTATTATCAAAATCAATTCTATGGCCGAGAACTAGTGCATGACTAGTTACAGCACTGTTTTGGAGGCCAATAGAGAAACATCATCTGTGTTCCTGCAAGCGAATTTGCAACCCTCTACCGGTTTGCCTAACGTAATTTCTATCACAATTCTGACATAGAATAACAGAAATTCCCTTTTCTTCTTGGTTCCTGTCCTCTTCATAATCGTAAACAAAGTGAGTGACCCTATATGAAGCAACAAAAGTTTTGAAGATAACTCACCCCCCCCCCCCCTCCCCCCCATACGGGCTCATTCCTTTTCGCCGTGAGTTCAGAGAGAGGGCCAGGTGGGGGAAGCTGATATTTTCGACAGATATACATGTGAAATTTTCAGTGATTGTTAGGCTATATAAAACCTTTGTTGCTGACAAATTTCATGTTCATATCTGCTATAGACAAAAAAAATTTAGCTAAAAAATCTGATTGGGGCAATAAACTCCTCCTAGAGTTTGAGAGATATCCAAAAAATTTTCACAGAGTTCATTTGGGGTTGTGTGAACTATTTGCATTTCAATTTTCATATTGATACATGCCATAGAAAAGTCACAGCAGCCATTTTTCAGTATGGCCGGGTTACCGATTTTCGACGATGATGTAAATTTCTCTTAGACTAATTTAAATATCTAAACGAAATTTTCAAGGATTCCTCGGACTGACATTTTATTTGTCTATACCAATTTTCATGTTGATATCTTCGATAGAAAATCTGCAGAAGAAGTTTTTTGTTATGAGTGAAATGTTCATTTTCGGCGCTGTAGTACATATCCAAATGAAAATTTCAGGAATTGATATCAAACATATTTTCTCTGCCGCTGCCAATTTTCATTTCAATATGTGCAATAGAAAAGCCACAGCTGCGTTATAGTGAGCGAAGCTACACGTTCCAAACATAATACCAGTACCGAGTTGTACCTATCAAGTTTGAAGTTTTTTCGCTTAATGGTGTTGTTATACATAAATGTAATGTTAATTTTCATGTTGTTTACTCTCATCATTTCTTTTACCCCAACAAGGTATGGAGAGACCCGAATAACTAACATGTTAGTCAGGTGATATTGGAGCAAAAGCTTGACGGTATCGAGCACTAAGAAGAGTTAAAAATAGACAGGTATGTTTAGAAGAAACTTGTGGGAGGAGTAAATATACATTTAACTCATGATTCAGAAGGTGATAGAAGTCTTCGATCATTTAAAAGAATTTCATTCCTATTTTGCGATATATCATTGAAAGAAGTATTGGGCGAAGTTAGAATGATGATATCATTTTATACTAAGACCTTAAAATATTTAAGAGGTTTAGTCAATTTAACAACACCGCAGTATTTTTTTTTTTTTTTTTACCATAAACTTCATATAAAAAAAAGGATGATTTACGAAAATCATAAGCCTTGTGTATTTCATTTTGAACTACTAGTGGGAAATGCATCATCTTCAATTACGATTATATATTTACTTTGAATAGGAGAATAGATTTTTTTACAATCAACTGTACATCGAAAATGCATGTGAACAACATTTATTCAGTATTTGAGTATAATATAAACCCAATTTAGACTCCGGAGGTAGAACACTCTATTTTTTTTTTCATTTTGCATTAATTATAACACATTAATTGATATAAGCAAACGTTATGGAAGTTACTTAGAGACCCAACAGATGGCTCTTATACCTTCGTACCATAAGGCTCAAATGAATAGAGAAAATTAATAAATGATTTCCTTCCGCTTTTCTGAAGTCAAACTGTAGCAATTAAAGATTCTGCTCAGCAAATAAACTCGCCAAATACCCTTCCATTCCGATTCAGCCATTTCAGAATTTAATTAACAGATTCCTTGAACAAGTTAACATGAGGGAACTTTGTTGACTCAAGGCCAATGTAAATTCACTCTTACTCCAGTTGTGAGATGATGCAATTTTCATTAATGTTTGATTCCCATAATTCATTTTATTCTATAATACAACTCTGTCTTGGTCTGATTTTTCTTTTATTCGTTTATGTATTTGAAAAATTTAGGTTCTCTTTATTGATATTTACAATATTTACACATTTACTGTATATATTTCATAACCTTTTATTTACTGCTCTTCAATGATATTTATAGAATATTTCCTTTCTATACACACACGTAAGCAGAACTTTTTCAATAAAAAGGAATATAGAAAATGGACACAGAGAAGAACGAAAAAGGATATAGAATATAGATTTTACTCCTGTCGAAAAAGTTGATTTAACTAAAGATATAAAAGAGTTAAACAAGTGAAAGTCTAACAATAATATAATGATGAGAAGTTAAATTTTTTTATATGTAAGGAAAGAAACAGGAAAAAATAATTTTAAAGAAGAAGATAAACGCTCCTGTAATAGAGAAAATCTGATGAGTTTACTTTAGCAATACAAATCAGCTGTTCCCAGCTACATGCTGAAATTGAATTAAGCAAAGAAGAAATGAACAGCAATTTAAAAACAAAAATTGTATTTGAATCAGCACAAGAGATAGGTGGAAAAGTTTTAATCCACAAACGGAAGGTTATAGTTAGTATTCAGGAATATTTTCTTACAATCCTGATGTAAATCCTTGCTCTGGTTTCTGAAGGGCCAAGCGGAGTTTTGGATTTACAGGTGCTAATGTTTGGATAACTTACTGACCAAACTATCATTTACCCAAAATGCACTAGTAATATAAAAAATTGATGGTTCAAATGAAAGAACTGTGGACCTTTCCATATCCAAGAATCTGTTCGAACAGAAATTCCTTTATACCAAAAGAAATTATGAACTAAAGGGATATGGAATAAAAGTTGGAAATATGGAAATTCATGAGAGTTAGGGGTGGGAAAGGAGGTTCTCTCATAGTGGCATGGGAAGTATGAAATATAAGATTAGTATGTTTAGGGAAAGAAGCTTTGATATAATTACAGACAACGGAGGCTGAGGGGAAGAGAGAGAAAGGGTGATCTGATTATTACCAAAGTATAAGACGAAAAAAATAGGATGTGAGGTGATGGAAAATAACTTTATAATATGTAATGAAATGTTGGAGAAAGAAAGAAGATAAATACTGTAGAAAACTAGAGGCTAAGGCATTCATTTATAAAAAAAAAAAAAAGAAACAAGAAAGCATAGAAATGAAAGAGGATACGAGAACTGGTCAAGCACAGAAAAGGGAGTCGAGTGACCTGGAAAGATTGAATTCTTCTGCTGTTGTTGGCACTGACGGTCACGAAGATAAGATGAGATTGAAACCAGTCCCCTCAAAGTAAAATCTAGTGACGCGAGGAACGAAAGTCCCAGCAGACACTTGCAATCTCACTTCACTTTATAGAAGTCAAACTTCACTTCATGAAAGCGGAGTAAATTGGGAGTGTTTACATACGATTCAATGTCACCTTTCAAGCCTTATTACATTACATCACATCTTCTCTTTTCTATGCATATTTTGGGGTAATTGTGAGGTGGAGATGAGGTTTTTCAGGGAGATAGCATAGCTGTTGATTCATAAGCAACTAATGCCTGGTTCCCCAAGATTTTAGTGTGGGTGGGGAGAGTTTACTTCCTATTACCTAAACATTTACTGCCAAATAAGAATGTATGGTGAAGGCGGAGGGGATGGTAGTTTAATTGCTGAGCAATCTATAGATACTGCCTGGTTCACCCGGGTCATGGCTTGGGTAAAGACGGTACTTAGGTGTTGATCATACAGCATGTGAGTAGGTTGGTTTGTTCTCTGGAATATTGTGCAATGATATTTTCCCAGTTTTGAGAGAGAGAGAGAGAGAGAGAGAGAGAGAGAGAGAGAGAGAGAGAGAGAGAGAGAGAGAGAGAGGTTTTTCAAATGCAAAGCATGTACATTAGCTTTATAGTAATTTACATGAAACCAAATTTATCTTTGTATCAATAAAATAAATAACATATTTATACCCCTTTTTATCACTGTGTGAGACGGTCCTACTAGTTTTAACTTTTCAACTCATGCGTCAGAAACTTGGAGCTAGTTACAACTCAGAGAGTTATGGGAAGAATAATCACTAAGAGACACAAAAACAGCAACCTGGATACGAGAGCAAGCTAAAGTAGAGGATATTCTAACATGTAAGAAAAAGAAATGGACATGGGCAGGACATATAATGAGAAGGACAGAGAATTGATGGATATTAAGCCTAACAGAACGGGTCCCAAGAAACAGGAGGAGAAGATCATGGACTAATGAACTAAGAAAGTTTGCTTGTGTGGGCTGACATAGAAAAGCCATGAACAGACGCAAATGGAAGAACATATACTGCAATGATGGTGAGGATGATTATATATATATATATATATATATATATATATATATATATATATATATATATATATATTATATATATATATATATATATATATATATATATATATATACACATGTGTGTGTGTGAGTGTGTGCACGCGCGTGCATGTGTGTGCAATGAAGACCCGTCCAAATGAGGATTAAGTTGTTATTCACCAACACTCATTTACTTGAAACCCATTATACAGTTTCACTTAGTCAATGTGAATTATCGTCACCTAGATCACGAGTGCATTGTCCTTCTCGAGATCTGATCCTTCAATATTGCACGTTGGTGTTTTCATTGATGAGACAGAAATAATTCTGAATCTCTTTAATAATTATTTTTTTGACTTTACCACTATCTATACTCTTTTTAACTCGCTTTCCTTATCAATTTACTCCTATGGCTTCTCCGTGAGTCGGAACTTTTGATTTTAATAAAAGTATTTTGCTCTTCATATAAGAGAAAATGGTGGATAGAGCTTTGGAATACAGAGGAAACGAGATCTTTCCAAATTTGATCGGTAATATTCATTTTGAATAAATACAAAAAAAAAAAAAAAAAAAATACAATGAGAGAAACATAACACATAGATTATGAAATAAATAGATATTTCTGAAATATCCACTCTGTTGTCCGTAAACGAAATTATATCAATAAAACGACTGAATTAGCGAAAAATTAATAATAAAATAAAAGTCAGCCGAGAGTGGAAGTAGATTTTTAGAGGATACGTTAGAAAAAAATTAAAGTTTACAAGAAAAATAGGACTTTTGTGTTTTCTCTTAAACTTTTTTTAAGGAGATTATGCAATTCTCATCATCTTTTCAATCTGTCACTTTTATCAACTGTATCATTGAAGATTTAATCAGTACTTACCAAACAAGACGAAGACCCCGGATATTCGCTTGAAATTTTGAATGATATTATAAATAGACAACTCAGTAATTATCCTGAAATTTTAGACAAAATCTCTACAAAACATTCCTTTTGCATATAACAGAAATCAGTGTTGTCTGTATCTAAATGTAACATTTTTTTCTTCATTTATGAACTTAATTTATAAGCAATTACACAATCAACGTAATTCATGAGAACCTTTGCATTTACCCAAACTTTGGTTATTAAAATTTTGCTGAAATAAAGACTTCTCAATAAAATATTAATCAACGTAAAAAATTAAATTGATTAAGGACATATTACAATAAATGGAAGGAACATGTCTTTCCATCTATATCTTTGAAACGTTTTACGTAGATATTTCATGATTTCTATATCAAGGAAAGATCAATGTGCAATCACACCTATACCTCTGAAAGGTTTCTGTGTCCTTTGACAGGATCCTTACTTTATCCCGTAACCCGTGGTATTTGCCTTAAATGGAACTTAGAATGGTCACGGAATCCGATCATTTTATCCCTGAAAGCCATAAAAGTCAAATTAAACGACAATATTAAGAGATCAATATTACTTCTGAAATTATATTAATATTACTTAAACCGACGATAATGAAAAAGATGCCATAGAGAAAAGTCAGTAAAACCGGTGTGTGAAAACCTCAATAAGAACCTGAGGGAACTTGAGCTTCATGTGAGAAACTCTGTTGTACATATGAGTATAGGTACATTGGGAATCCTTAAGGCCATAAATGTAAGAATGTTTTAGAAGTTATCGACAAATATAGACTCGGACCGATAGCTGTGATAGGTGTGCTAATATCTTTGAAAAACCTTTCTTTAACATTCAAATGTACCGCAAGTGTTACCTATATGCTTGTACACTGTACCGTTATTGCTTTTTTTTTATCTCTCGCTCTCCCCGGCACTGATAATAGAAACTTTTTTAAGCTTGCTATGTCCTGTTTTAAAATTTTTGAATATTGTATCATATTTGTTCGCAACTGTTTGTATAAAAGTACTTTGTTTTGTTGTATAAACCGCATTTGCATTCATCTAGCCTCTCCGCTAACACCTAACATCCACCTCCCATATTTATGACCACTGGAATGACTACTCCACACCGCTTTCTTCTCCCGCCCATTCACCCAAGCGTTCACCTCGTTCCAGCATGCCACAGTTCAGCTTCACATCAAGGGCGTGACTCACTCAAGCACCAAAACAGACTAGATCCTCAGAGCAATCTCCAGGTACTAGACACTCAAACTATCATTTGGGATTGCCAAAAATCATTGGAAGTTTCTCGTTACTGACATCACATTGCCAATCCTTGGTGCAGATTTCCTCTCCAAGGTCCACCTCCTGGTTAATGCTGCTCATCGACGGTTATTCAATGCAGACCCATCCTCAGTGACACCTCTTCAGCTAGAGCCCTTCGACCTTGCTCTCCACATCATCACACCTACAGATGCCTATGCCCACCAACTATTGTTGTATCCGAAATTCTTCCATCCAGAACTTCGCCAAATGCCCACGGTACCTGCTAAGTATGGTACTTATTACCCTATCAAGTAAAGGGGCCAGCGCAGTTTGCCAGATTCTGGTATCTGACCTAGGGTCGTTTGGCAACCGCTAAACAAACGTTCACCGAAATGGAAGAAATCTGCCTTTGCCTATTGGCCTCAGTCCCATGGTCATCACCCTTACACATCTTTCTGAAGAAGGATGGCTCCCTACACCCTTGTGGGGATTACAGGCATCTGAACATGCAGACAGAACCAGATCACTACCACTCCCCCAGCATCGCCAACTTTACCTCCTACTTGCACAAAGCGTAGGTTTTCTTTCCTCTCGGCCTTAGAAAGGGGTATTTTCAGGCATCCATGAACCCAGATGCATCCACAAGACCGCCATCATCTTGCCCCTGTCAGGACTTACACATTCAAATACTCCTTTTTTTACCTTCATATTGCTAAGGCCACTTTTCAACTCCTCATGTATGGCATCTTAGGGGACCTCTCCTTCTGTGTATGTTACGCTGAGGACATTCGAGTGTCCTGCTCCTCCAAAGAGGAACACCCATGTCGCCTACGCATCATTCTCGACCACCTGCAACAGAACAGCCCTTTAATCCGGTATGATAAATGTATCTTTGGTGCTAATGAAGAATTATTCTTAAGGCACCGGATCACTCCTGAAGGAGCCCACCCATCCCTGAGAAGGTATCAGCTGTTCAGAACTTTCCTACACCCTCAACCTTCAGAACGCTACAAGAATTAGTGGGTATGATATACTATTACCACCAGTTCCTGCCAGCCATCGCCGCCACTCTTGCCCCCCTCTACACCTTCCTCTGGGGCAAGCCAAAAGACCTGAAGTGGGGTTCCCTTCAGGAAGCAGTCTTCTGCAACACACAGAATACCTTATCAACTGCTGCTGCTCTCACCTTTCCCGCCCCATATGTCCCTCTCCTTCTCTACATTAATGCCAGTGACATCGCTATTGGTCCAGTACTCGAGCAGGTGCTCCATGGCTCACCCCGCCCATTGATCTTCTTCAGTAGGAAACTGTCCAGAGTCAGACTACTCCACTATCAACCAAGAATTGCTGCCACTGCATTTTGCTATCCGTCACGTTTGCCACTTCATAGAGGGTACGCCCTTCGTCATTCGCACAGACCACATGACTTTGGTACATGCCTGCACTCAACAGTTTGACACCTGACATCGCCCATCAGTACCGACACCTCTCCACTGTGGCTAAATATAACTTCACCCTTCAACACATCCTTGGAAAAATGAATCCTGTCGTCGATGCTCTGTCAACAAACACATAGGCCAACATTTACCTGGGACTGGATTACAATTCCTTGGCAGAAGCACAACAAAAAGATCCAGAGTACCAAGTATGCAGGACATCCCGTGTATCCCTCTGTTGGGAAGACGTCACCCTCGACGACTCCATCGCCCCCCTCCTCTGTTATGTCAGTACTGGTAGGCTGCAACAATGCCTACCTGCCCCCATTCACTGACAGGTGTTTGATTTCATCTATGACCTCTTACATCCTTCATACCGATCTACTGCACAGCTACTGAAGACGAAGTTCATTTAGTTCAGCCTTATAAAGAATTCTAATAATTGTGTCTGCACCTGTACTTCATGCCAAGCATCTGAAGTACATCGCCAGACTCAGCGTCGTTTTGCCCACATTCACGTAAAACGTAGTAGGTCCTCTACCTAAATCACAAGGACACTGTTACCTTTTACCATCATTGACCACTCAACTCCTGGGTACCAGTTTCATCTCTCAATTATGGACATCATTGGCAAATCTACTGGGCATCACCATACATCAGACAACCGCCTACAGCCCTGCAGCCAACGGTAGGGTTGAACGTTTTCATCTTACCATCAAAGCAGCTTTGATGTCTCGCTGCAATGACTCGATCTGATTTACTCAGTTCCCCTGGGTGCTCCTGGGATTAAGAACCACTCCTCAAGATGCCCTGGATGTCTTCGATGCTGTAAGGGTGTATGGCGACCCGTTGGCCGTCTCTGCAGAATTACTTTCATCAGCAACCTCCTCCAACAATCTCCAGCGCTTACATCACGTTGTGGGAAAATTTACTCCATAATGCCAAACTTACAAACCCCCAGCAAAGCAACACATACCGAGAGATTTGGACATGACCGCAAAAGATCTCACCTCTCCATTAACATCTGTCAACCCCCTCGCACACAACACAGAAGGGCTGATAAAGGAGCATATGACATCCTTCTTACCTTCTCCAGTGCTATACAGATATTCTTTGATTGGGGTCAGGAAATTCGTAGGATTTTAGTGTTAATCATGAGGCCCTTGTTTTCTATAGTGAACAGATGGGAGTGGGTGGGTCCTTGATTAGCATCATTATTGAATATCCACTTAATAGATTATAAAGACTAGTTATCGATGGGCACCATTGTGACTCTTTGAATGTAATATCTGGGGTTCCTCAGAGTAGCTTTATTTAGGAATATTCTCTCGAAGGGAGGATCATTATGAATGTCTCAAGAGCTGAAAATCCTTATGATCTTATGAGTAGAAATAGTTTTCATTCTTTTTTTTACTCATCATTTAGTTCTGGCATAGAAATGCTAGTAACATAATTGAATTGTGAATTTTGATTAATGGGCAGCATGCAGATCTAATGCGCTGTGTTCTATTGTGACATCGTAGAAATTTTATGAAAAATGTGGAAGTGGGAAATTTTCTGGAAGGTTAACGCTGAATTTATAATGGAAGTGACGTCATTTGAAATGAGCCTCACTTCCAAAATTGTATTTTATCTTAGTTAATATGTATTTCTTTTAGAAAATGTTTCTATCAAGTGAATAGGAATAATTTTAGTTACCCTCTGTAATATCATGAGAACATAAAATTCTATTACAAAGATCCTTACGAAAAGCATTTTTTTGCGAAAGATCACGTGACAACATTATACAACACGAGCTAAGGGAGTTATATAATGAGATTGGTGTTGTGCAAGCTTGCACAATCTGGACAACATCGAAAGAAGGCAGACCTTCGGTTCCTGAAAGTGAAAATGTTATCTATGTTATCTTTGATATTGATAATTACTAAAAGTGATTAATCTACTACCATTTTAAAGTGTTTAGTTTCTATTGATGGATGTTTTTGTGACTTGGTCAATTACTGTATATGTATAGGTCTACTAGAAATTTTGGCTTCAGTTGTTGATGATTGTTAGTGTTAATTAACCTGTATAATTAATGTTTTTGTCACACAGCCTATCACGAAACCTAATCTTTTTATGTAGCCTGCTGTTAACATCATGTTAAGTATTAATCTGTTAATCGAAACCAATGGTATAATGTAAACCAGTGCTGCTCTTATCTGAAAGCAGCCCATATGTGTCTTTTGTATTTCATTAATTGAATACTGTACTATTGAGATTTCTCCATCGATCGAAATTTTTTTATTTCATATAGATCAGTACTCTTGCCTGAAAGCATCACCTAAATGTCTTATGTGTATTATGAAGATTTCTACGAATTTATTAGAGGTGAGTGCAGATCAAGATGTAAAACTCGAGACTATAAAATATGTAAAGTATTATAGGTAAAATAAAACCTGATTGATAGCAATTTATTGCACTTTAGGTTGTGTAAAGTGTATAAATCAAAATCTCCCCGATAACAATTTATTGCACTAAGTAATATTTTGCAAAAGCGTGAATTCTGTTTAGATATGTATTAAAGCATATTTGTGTAAGCTATCCGTATCATTTAATCTTTTGACTTTCTTTTTTTATAATTCTCTTACAACCTCGAGTCTGGTCATTATTATTCTTGAAAGTATTTAAGTCATAGAACTAAAGATTTCTAAGCTAAAACCTTTCGGAAATTTATTTCTTGATTCGTAAAACAACCAGACATAATCTGACATATTTAATATATATTTGAGATATTTCTTCACCAACTACATTGAAATGGCTTACTGAGAAAATCTCTTAAAATTTTCTTTGATCTGTCGATCTTGAGGAAATATTCTAATCTTTCCGTTCTACCTTGTTTCGATTATTTCTGATCTAGAAATTAATCTCTGGCCCCGTTGTTCAGTTCTTTGTGCATGTTGAATAAGTTTGTTCCATCATGTACGCCGTACAAGTATTCAGTTAATTCTAACAGTCATTCCTTCTCCATCATAAGGTACAATACCACACACTACTCTAGAAGTTTTATTTCAGCTGTGACCAGATTGTGGATTGATATTCTCAATTTGGTTGTTGAATTGGGAAACTTCTCAAGCTGAAACTAATTGCAAATGTTTTTTTTCTGTCTCTTTTTATAGTTTATATTTGACAGATTTATTCTAATATTGCCACTGATCTTAGAATAGTTTATATTTTTCTATTCATTGCTTCTCATGTATGGGTCGTTATTTCCTTAATTCCTTTCCTCACTGGGATGCTTTCCTTATTGGAGTTCTTGGACTAATAGCATCCTACTTTTACAACAATGATTTTATCCTAGCTTGTAATGATGATTATAATAATAATGATAATATTAAGGGGGCCAGTATCTCAGACATACTCCTGTTTCAAGTTTATCGGATTATTAACAGAATTTTATTTAAACAGAATAGTCTTTTTATAAGCAAAAGTTAAGATACGATACTTGATATGTTACAAAATTAATCGGGTAGATGAGTACTAAAGGGACGCCATTAATTCATAAGATAATAGAACTGCATGGGGTGATGGCTCACACTCACAGGACATGGCACATATATGTCCGTGTTGACCTATACTTGATTGAATGACATTCCTTCTGACGAAGCAAGTCTGTGCTGATAAAATAACTAGCAAAAATCGTGTTTTTTTTTTTTTTTTTTTTTTTTTTTTTTTTTTTTTTTTTTTTGGTACTTGAGAAGACTTAACTCTTTAGCATGATGAAAGAGACAAATTTATATTAAAGATAACTTTTCAATGATAAACCAAGATTTCTTTTATCTTAACTACTTCGTAAAACGTCTTTACACAAGAGAAGTTTTTCTTTTAGAAATAATTTTATGAAAAATAAGGTAATTGAATTACATGGGTTAGCAAAGTAAGTGGGATGATATAAACTTGTAAAGCTGTTTGCAGATGAAGTTACATCTTTTCCATAAGTAGGGAAGCATCTGTTTCTAAAGATAGCCTTTCATCAGAGAAAGCCAAACTGAAAAATTTATTCCTTTTTATTTTTTCGTTAGGGAAACCTTAATTCTAACTTTTCTCTCAGTTGAAATTAGCAACTGCTTCCGGAGAAAAAACAATCATAAATAATCTTGAATTTTAAGAAACAAAAATAAAGACCAACAAGTATACAGTTGCACGTGTTAGGGGTATCACAAAAAAACTAACATTGAAAATGCTTTTCTCATATCAATATTAACTGATTAAGGATGGTTCGTTAAACCTCATAAAGTCAGAGTAGAATCTTACCTAGAGAGGTCTAGTCAAGGAAGAATTCTGATTCTACAGTTGTTGTTCAGCCGGACGACTTAATTAAGAACTAATGTTGTAAGGAAAAAAATCGCCTTACTTTATGATAAAATTATCTTCCTGTATTTCAAATTAACCTATTAAATTTGTTGAGACTTCTTGGTTTTTATGGTGTATCGCTGACATTATCTGCTTTTCTTCAAATGTGGTCAGTTTACAGCAGGAGGTAACTCACTTCAATGGGAATCAGGTCAATTCTTGACGTATTTCTTAGTCTGAGGAAAGAATAACATTGTGGTTTATAAAAAGTGGTAGGCTATATTGTTTCATAAATTATCTTGATTTACAGTAACACCGCTGCTCACAAATGATTTTAGATTCTGTTGAAGCACACCTCAGGGAATAAGTCCTTGAGAAGTTACTCTCGAATCGTCTTCTACAGACACATAGCAACTATGAGGTGTGTGAATGTGACTTATCGACATTTTGGTATCCGATCTAAGGTATGTGAGGATGATCTAACTAGATTCTGATCTGAGGCAGATTTTGGCACGCTCTTCATCAGATTTGAATAGATTATTATCAATCATCAAATTTTAAATAGTATGACGTAAAGATTTTTCATAGACCTAAATCCCTGACATCAAATGTAAGATAGAAAAAGTAAAGGATACCCCGTGTGCGGGCTAAGTTAAAGTTATATTATACATACTCTGTATATCCGTTTTCTATTTTCCATTCACATGCAAAGGAATTTCTTCTCATTAATGTGACAACATTATAATACTATTAAAGAAAAAGAGGAAAATTGCTTTTTATGGCCATTTTTTTAATTTTATCCTTTATACATTAATAATCGTGATGTATTTCCTGGTGTCGTTTGTATGTTTGATGTATATCTTCGAAATTTATCCAATGACGAAGAAACAGAATAGAATGATAAAATTATTTCTTGCATTTTTTTTAAACAACTTTGTTTCAGTATTACTGTTGTTTAGCAGCATTTAATGTAATAGGACTTTGAGAGCTATGTATATAATTAAAAAACTAAATACGTTGAGATATATATATATATATATATATATATATATATATATATATATGCTATAAATATGTATACATATATATATATATATATATATATATATATATATATATATATATATATATATATATATATATATATATATATATATATATATATATAACGGATTTTGAGCGAAGCAAAAAATCTATTTTTGGGTGAGGTAGCCATGTCGTCCTGATGGAGGTTCATATTAGGTAGCTTTCTAGGGTGTATTTGACTACAGTGATATTCCCAGAGAATTTTACCGTAAGGTATCCAGAATTCTAACTCCTGGAGCGAATATCCCTAAATAATCTCACAGGGATATCGCATAAAATCAGAGGACGTAGTCTTGACACGTCACATAGCTATCTTCGCCCCGAACAGTATTAACGCTTCGAGGGGGATATAGTGATAAGAATCCGAAACGAGAATGAAAAGAGAGACGCTCATAAGGCATCTCTCCTATTCCGTTTCCAGTATGTATCTGATGAAGGCGGTGGCGCCCTCTTTATTCCTTGTAGCGATATACGAGGTGGTACAGATACTGTATTATAGGGAGGGGTCAATAAGCCCTTTTACAATAAAAGGAAGGGCGGGTCCATCAGGACGACATGGCTACCTCACCCAAAAATAGATTTTTCGCTTCGCTCAAAATCCGTTTTTTGGGCTCAGGCCATGTCATCCTGATGGACGTTTACTAGAGCATTACTGTATCTGTGGATTCCCAATCAGTGCCGTACTCTCAAGAAAGTATTTTCCTGGTCCGTCTAGACCTAGAGACCTATGATGTTACCGTCATACATCATTTCATCTGATCATGAACTATGTTAGTGCTTCCTGCCCCCTACAGGGATGAGTCATACTAGACTCTGGAAAAGTCTCGAGGAGTACATAAAAACTTATGGATGACAAAATGAAAAGCATGTATAGTGGTCTCGCCCTATACATTATAAAGCAAAGTTTGTATAAGAGTCGCCAAAGTCAGAATGAATTTGTGACACCTTCCCCAAAGTGACCACTCTTAGTAACTATTGGATAATGGTTGTATCCGCATAGAAACAAATTTTGCTTCTTTGCCACCAACCCGTTAGGGTACCACGTCAACCCTTCCAAGGAAGGGTTAGAGTGAGTGGACTTTTGCTTGAATCAGGGAACAATCTCGAAAGACATACCATGATAAAAATATCCATATTTTAATCTTAATGCTCAGTACATTTCTAATAAAATGAGTGTGGGCGAAAAGACGCAGGGTTCATTATGAACTAGTTTATTAAAATTTAATAAACGAACATATCAGATCACATTTATAAAATTTATATAATGTGGATGATATGCGTAAAAGCATAAAGAAAAACAGTCAACAGAAAATATTGTTTCATCTACTAGGAAACAGATTTGCCACTTCAATAGAATTACTAATAATAATGATATAGTCTGTATACTGTTTGCATACACTAGCGTAAAAAACGCTTGGCACAAGTGTCCGTATTATGCTATAGATTACCGACATCAATGGAACAGTTCGTAAGGACACTTTTGTGGCCTATCGCTCAGCGTGTAGTAACATACAGTGACTACACGCGCACCCTCTTAATTAATTGTCCCAAAATTAATTACACTGTTCCTCGCAGACTTAAAACAGAAGGTTAAAGAATTCTACCTGCTGCTACCACAGATCTCATAAGTTGCTCCACTTGCTTCGCATAGTGCATAAAGAACGCCTTGAATGACTACCAGCCGGTGTGCAAACAAGGATGTTCAAAGTCCATATAATTAAAGAAATTTTATGGAGGAGGCAACTTTCCTCGGATCATGACTAACGGGTGTACTGTCTGGATCCATTCTGCGAATAACACGGGTGAATTTCACCCTTAGTTATAGATAACTTTGAACCCAGGGTTTCTCTTCTGAACAGCTGTTCTCCCATAAAGTCTGAAGTTCTATGAAGATAGACCTTTAGGCACTCCACTGGACATAGAGATGCATCTTCCTCCAGAGGGCAGATTCTCTAGGGACCCCACCTGTTGGTGGGTAGCTTGTTCCTGGTAAGAAACGTTGGGTCTGGAAATAGAATCAGTTCTCCTTCCAAGAACTGGACGTGGCCTTCCTCTGTAGAGAGAGCCACTATTCACTAACTCTGGCCCCCAAGGCGAGTACAAACAGAAATATGACTTAAATTCAAAATCTTCTAAGCCCATTCCTCATTGTTCATTATTTATACACAATGAGGAATCATATCTAATGACCAAGCAAATGGTCTTTGGAAGCGCTGAAGGGCTAGTTCATTAAGAACGTCGTTAGAAAGGTCGACCTGTAAGGCATATGGTATCTGATTTGTCAAGGCAGGCTTGAACAATAGAATTGTGTGGGCTGCTAAACCTTGCTCATGAAGGAGAATGAAGAATGATAAATAGGAATCTGTCGGGATTTCTTTCAGTTTCTTCACCTTGACAAAGGATACCTATTTCTTCCCTGAAGCCTCATAATGTCTTCTGGTTTCCTCCAAAAGTCTAAACCGACTTTTAAACACCGAATCTTTTTCTCATCGTTAAGGAGAGAAAATCATGAGATGTAGGTTCCGTGTTTTCTGTGATGGAGCGAAGACAGTCGACTTCTGTACTCGCTGAGACGGATGGATCCGGTAGCGGAACGAATTTTAATCGTAGTTCCAATGCCAGAGGGAACCACACGCTATTTGGCCACTTGTGTGCCACTATTGCAGCTTTCCCTTTGAAGGATCTTAGCATATCGAGGACCTTCAAAAGGAGGTGTGCGGAGGGAACAGATAGATACAGGACCATCTGATACAGCCCAGGGACATAGCGTCCACTGCCTCCGCTAACGGATCCTTGTAAGGGGACACGTAACGAACTATTTTCTTGTTGTCTTTCGTCGCAAAGAGGCCTATCTGCAGCTCTGGGACTTGACTCGAGATGAAGGAGAATGATCCTGCGTCAAGAGACCATTCTGACTCTATAGGTGTAAACCTAGATAGAGCGTCCGCTGTCACATTGCGGAACTCTTGAATGTGAACTGCTGACAGGTGCCATTTCTTCGCGTTTGATGCATATTTTCTCCAGCCTCCTGTTGCATCCTTAAGCTGTGCTCTTAGCACTGGATCTGTTATCGAAGCTAACTGTAGAGAGCTCAGCACTCTCTCCTGTTCGCGTCTTGATATCCGTTTGGATTTCAATAGTCTCTTGACAGATCCTGCTATTTCTTTCCTCTTCTTACTAGGAATGGAAAGCCGATGTGACTCCAAATTCCAGTGGATTCCCAACCACCGAAACTTTTGAGCTGGAGAAAGACGAGACTTTTTGATGTTGATCTTGAATCCCAGATGTTCCAGGAACTGGATCACTATCTTAGAAGCTTGCATGCATACTGCCCTGGATGCTGCCCACACCAGCCAGTCGTCCAAGTAGGCTACTACTTGGACCCCTTTTAGGCGTAACTGATGGACGGCTGCGTTCGCGAGCTTCGTGAAAATCCTTGGAGCTATGTTTAGCCCGAAAGGCATGGTTCTGAAGGCGTAAAGTTATCAAAGTAACTTGAAGCCTAGGTAGGGGGAGAGGTGACGAATAATTGGAACGTGCCAATAAGCGTCAAACAAGTCTATAGACACAGCATATGCCCAGAATGACTCTGAGTTTTTCTGAGTTCTCCTTTGGAACACAAAACAGCCTTCCTTGGAATTTGATGGACTTAGACTTCCGGATTACTCTTTTGACTAAGAGCTCTCGGACATATTCTTCCAGAACGGGGGTTGAGTGTTGGAAGAATTGAGGAAATTGAGGTGGAGGACTGCTCCAGCTCCAACCTAGTCCATTCTTTTTTAGGCTGTGGGCCCAGGGATCGAAGGTCCAGCGATCCCTAAAAAGCTGTAATCTCCCTCCTACTGGAAGTATCTACTTCTGCTGTTGTGGACCTGAGGCCTTGCCTCCTTGACCGCGTCCTCCCGTGGATCCCCTTCCTCTTGAAGGGCGTCTAGAAGAACCTCTGGCTGTTGCTCTGGCTCTCGAACAAAAGGAAGAAGTCTGCCTTTCGGAGGCTGGGTTAAGAACTGGCGACAGTGTCGCCGTTTGTTGAGGTACCAGCTGGTACGTGGTTGGAGGTTGTGCCACCGTCTGAGGCACTGAGGTCACAGGAAGTTATTGTTGAGGTTGCTGTCTGTAGGGTTTAGCTGGCCGAGAGGATGGCCTAGGCCTTTTGTCTACTACCTCTTTAACCACTTCATTGGGAAAGAGGTCTTTACCCCAAATACGAGAGGAAATCAGTTTCCTCGGTTCGTGCCTCACCGCAACCGAGGCGAACACGAACTCTCTACAGGCTCTCCTAGCTTTAATAAAGCTATAGAAATCCTTCGTAACTGTGGCCAGATGGGTTTTGGCCACAACCATGAACATGTCCTGGTTCTTGGGGTCACTTGCCATCGTTTCTAGTGTTGTTTGCAACGACATCGATGCCACAAGTCTTTCCTTTGTCTCTTGCTCTCTACGCAAGAGAGCCTCCGACAGTTTTGGAAGCGCCTCACCGAACTTGCGTTCAGCAATATCAGCTTCTAGTTTCCCGACTGAGAAAGTAAGGTGTACGTCCTTCTAGTCTTCTTGGTCCAAGGGCAAGGTCAGAGATAACGGCTTGCACTCCTCCAAGGAAGGCCATGGTTTCCCTGCCTCCACCGCATTTAAGGCAGCCTTATATCCCTTTTCCAAGAAGGGAAAGGCTCTGGTAGGAGAGGTCACAAAGGAGGGAAGCTTCTACTCAAGGCAGGCACCTTTGTGTTAGTGAAGCCCCTCTCTTTCATCGAGCTCGATAGTAACGTCTGAGCTTTACTATTGTCAAAAACTATGACCTCCGGCTCCGTCTCCTCCTTTAAGGCTGGTTCCTTCCTAAGACGGGCATAGCAGTCCGGATAAAAATCTTTGTTGGGCCAAAATTCCACTTCTTCCAGGGGAATTGCTCCCAACTTTTCTGAGATCACTATCTCCCCGGTTGTCATTGGCATGTGTTCGGCATACCTCCAAGGATTGGTATTCGAGCACAAGGGAAGATCCTTCACGGTGGGCCGCTTCTGGGGCCCACGTGATGCTGCAAGTCTACGTAACTCCAGTTTCATTGCAGCTTCCTTCTCATCATTCTTCCTTTGAATTTGTTGGATCATCTCAAATATGGAAGAAAGAGTCCTTCCCAGTTCATCTGGGATAGCAGACGATGTAGAAGGAACCGGTTCTGGGTCCGGAACCGACGTAACCGACACTTCGTCGATTTCTTGCTCTTCTACTTGAGGAGTCTGAAACAGCTCCTCCTCCTGACCTTCTCCTAGAAGGTCCTTCTCAGTAGAATCCGACACCTCCGACATCCTATCGTCCACTTGGATGTCTTGAAGGGCGGCTGAGACTTCAGAATCTACCGGATTCAGGGCAATTGGTATCTCCACCTGAGGCTAGGGGATGATTGCATTGGCCGATGCTTTAGGGAAAAGGTAGGCCCTCATCTTCTCATTTGGAAGGTAGGTACCTGAGGTGTTTTTCTGAAAACCCCTCTCCCAGGATCGTAACGTTTCCCTGGCAGCATCCCTTGACTCCGTTGACTTAGGGTCGTCAAAAGCCTCGGTAAACTGGTTAGAACAAACTGTACAAACCTGAGCATCCCAATAGCGGAGAACACCTCTGGAGGCTGTGCATGCTGCGTGCCTCCTGCAATAATGATGTCCACAGAAGTTCTTACTGCGAACATTACAGAACACACTCCCGCACTTCGGATGGTCCTACTGTAAAGAGAAGAAAAATCCATGAGTATCAAGTGAAGGCTTTTCACTTATATTGAAACATTTAGCTTATATAGAAAAGCTATAAAAGAAAGAAGGAAAGACACATACTTGTATTTCCTGTTCAGTCAATTGCTGTAACCTCCCAAAATATTAAAAATAAGGTTAATTCTATACTAGAATACCTTATGTAATTTCCTAAACGGAAATTTAATGTGTAGTTTTAATATACGGGATTGAAAGAATACAGAAAGAACTCACTTTCTATATAAAGTACGGTCTCAACAAAAGGCTGTACAAGATAACATTAAGTATGATGAAGAACATTAGTGTTATCACAAACTCTGTACAGCAGTTTCTACTAATGCAGTGTGTACTACACTACGAATATAGCAACTACTGTACATCGCATGTTATTGTGCCGGCCAGCACGAGCCGTACGCCGGCACGTGCCGGCCGGCAACTACCCCTTTATAGATCAAAGATATACTATCTTTAACTAATAGGCGGCAGCCCACTGATTCGCGACTGTGTGCTGGCCGGCAATCATTGCCAGCCGACAGCTGAAAACACTAAAACCAGGCTGCCGGCCGCTAATTGTAGCGGCCAGCGAATTCGGGCTGTGATTCCACTGCCGGCCGGCAAAGGTAATAAAACTATGCCACCGACAGTAGCCAAGAATCAGAGAACCTCTACCTGCCCGGCTGTCGGCTGTCAAGCCGGCAGCCGGGATAGGCGTGCAACACAATAGTCAGAGAAAAAGTATGGATGTAAGGTTATAGGGCGGCATGTCATACGACCTTCCATCCAGAAAGAGTGAACTTATGGAAGGGGAGAATGTAACATTCAGGCTTCCAAAGAATCCATAGTCTGCCGGGCTCTACCGACGGACATGGAAGGGAGACCAAGGGAGGTCTGGGGTTCACTCTGCAAAGAATAAAGGGTCTCTGCCAGCCGACACGTAGTGCCGGCCGGCAGAGAGCTGAGAGCAGAGAGCTGAGCCTGTCCTCCATCCTAAGCTATACTATAAGTAGGACTACGGCTAAAAGAAAATAAAAGAAAGAGAGGTGGGGAAGGGATAAGGGTCCTATAGACTTCGTTCTAGCAGGAGACACACTCAGCCGTTAGAGAAGCTCATCCTAACCAAGAGTTGTATGTTAGGGAGGAAGATTGGCAATACTTGCTAACCTCCTCCCAACCAGAACAAAGTTAGGCGAAGTTATTTCGCCGGGCAACAAGGAAAACTCATTCTCCAGCCCGAGAAAAACAACACAGGACAGTCTGCTAGGCCACTAGAGGAAGGAATCATCTCGTACAAAATCCTTCCAACATGGACTAGGGAAGCAAAGCTTCCTGTGTCCGCCCCTAACCTAGCAAAGGAGACTCTTTCTCTATGCTAGGAAGAAGCAAACCACAGACTAGAAACTCTGATGTTCTGCCCTAACCCAAAAAACCAGTCACTCTGGTTATCAGGTCAGGACAGACATATCCTAGAATAGTTATACCTGAAGTATTATACAGATAGAACCTTCTAGGATTAAGCTGAAGTCTTACAGAGGGAGAGAGGGATTGAACTTAGCCTTCGGAGGAGAAAAAGAACAATCGGGGATGTGCGAAAGTATACTACTGTACCTAGAATACTAGACTAGGTAAGATGAGAATCGATTACCTAAATCACCGAAACTCTCTCGTATACAATCTTGGAAAATAACACTCGGAAAAACTTATACCATGCATGAAAGTACTAGTGCCAGACGTCCAGGCTACGAAGCCTCGTGAAAGGCAGGATCGGTACCTCGACCCGTGTCGAATTCACCGAGCTAACACTGACTGAACAATATAAGCATTTCTAGAGTAGCTAAATAGCAAAATTATTAAAGCGTAACAAACCGGGAACGTCGCTCTAGCTAACTAACTGACCCGTAAGAGCGAGCGATAGCATCCAGGATGCCTCCGGTAGGCAACAGCTCTTGTTTACATTAAAATCACATTTGATTTCATTCAAAACGACAAGAGCCTACATTTATAAAGAGTAAAGATAATACTCAACTTCCTAGAGGCAGAAGAGGCCGGAGAAGTCATCAAAATGTTGAAATAAATCCAAAATAACGAGAGAACACAGGGAAAACACCGAGTAGTTGAGCTACACGAAAAAGGAATAAAGAGGGCGCCACCGCCTTCATCAGATAAACACTGGAAACGGAATAGGAGAGATGCCTTATGAGCGGCTCTCTTTTCATTCTCGTTTCGGATTCTTGTCACTATATCCCCCTCGAAGCGTTAATACTGTTCGGGGTGAAGATAGCTATGTGACGTGTCAAGAATACGTCCTCTGATTTTATGCGATATCCCTGTGAGATTATTTAGGGATATTCGCTCCAGGAGTTAGAATTCTGGATACCTTACGGTAAAATTCTCTGGGAATATCACTGTAGTCAGATATACCCTAGAAAGGTACCTAATAGGAACTTCCATCAGGACGACATGGCCTGAGCCCAGAAATATATATACATACATATATATATATATATATATATATATATATATATATATATATATATATATATATATATATATATATATATATATACATATATATATATATATATATATATATATATATATATATATATATATATGTACTGTATATATATATATAATATATATATATATATATAGATATATATATATATATATATATATATATATATATATATATATATATATGTACATATATATATATATATATATATATATATATATATATATATATATATAGTGTCCTAAAACTAATCATAAAATGCTTTTCTTAGCGAAAAGTAAAATCTATTGTATTAGTATAGAAATGCATAATAAAATAAAAATTATTGATATTATTATTATTATTATTATTATAACTACTGTTATTATTATTATTATTATTATTATTATTATTATTATTATTATTATTATCGGCCCCCTGTGGCCGTGGGGGCATAAAAACAATTAGAATAGCGCCAAAGGTATCCCTGGGTGTCGTAAGAGGCGACTAAAAGGGACGGAACGAGGGGGCTGGGAACCCCCTCTCCTTTATCTACATCCTGTGAGACATCGACAAAGAGATGGAGCTGGGGGGAGAGTGACTGCTCCCCGCACTCTAGTTTTGGGGTGTTTGAATGTGCGTGGATGTAGTACGATAGAGAGTAAAAGATGTGAAATTGGAAGTGTGTTTAGGAATAGAAGGATGGATGTATTGGCCTTGTGTGAGACGAAGATAAAAGGAAAGGGTGAAGTGATGTTTGGTGCAATCTCTGGTAGAGTATCTGGGATTGAAAGGGGAAGAGCGAGAGAGGGTGTGGCTTTATTGCTGAGTGAATGGATGACAGGTAAAGTAGTGGAATGGAAGGAGATATCATCTAGTTTAATGTGGGTAAGGGTTAGGTTGGGTAGGGAATGTTGGGCGTTTGTCAGTGCGTATGGGCCAGGTAGTGAGAAAAGTGAAGAAGACCGGAATGAGTTCTGGAATGAATTAACTAGGTGTGTAGAAGGACTGGGTAAAAGGAATTACCGTATTCTCCGTGTGATAAGAAGCACTTTTTTTCACGAAAATTGCCCCCCCCCCAAAAATCACCCTGCATCTTAACACTTGAGAAAAAGTTGTATAAGGGAGTTTAACACCCTTCAAACATCTAACTATTGACATACAAGTACTCAAACTGACGAGAGATAGAATATAAACCTACAATTATCAATCCTATGTAATAAATTCATTTATTTTTATATTGCACTTCCTTTAATGAAGTACAGTAGCAATTATTTTTTTTCCTTTTTTTTTTGTAATCAGCTGATGACTCACTAACCCCCTTCTACAAGCAAACATGCCAATTAATGATCTCGTAGCAGACGACGCTATGACATAGTTGTTTATGCGTATACAGTATATCTATTTTCTCATATTTTTTTGATATTTTGTAATAAAGCAATATATAGATAATGACTTTGTTGCCTGAGTTAAGAAATAATACAAACAGACGTTTGCTAAATACGACCTTGGAAAAAACTTCTGTTTGTTGATTGCAGTATTACCAATTTGCAGAAAAGTAACTAGACCTTGAATCACAAACAGTAGCAAAATTATTCCACCTAAAAGAATGTCTAGATTTCTTTAATCAATAATTACATTTTGCGTGAGAATTTCCAGGCTATATGAGGAATTTTGGAAATAGTACTAGAATTTTACCTCTTTTAAAAAAATTTTATGCACCTTTGGTAACGCTGCTTTCATGTAAACAACACTTGAAACACCAAACACTCTGACTTGACGTGTAGTTGTGGTGGAAACTACGACTGCTTTAGTGGTTTCTTATATGAATATGTAATAAAATTGGGATAATTGGCATATAGGTAATTATTATTAACATAAACATTTCATAATTCACCCAAAATAAGAAAAGTTATTGTGCAAGACAATAATCACAGTAGAGTCGCTGACTAGGGATTTGTGCTAAGAAATTTTTTAAATCCTCATTTTTTTTTCTAAAACTGCCTTGCTAATTTAAGGGTGCGTCTTACCACTTGTAGCGTCTTATGACACTGGAAATACGGGTATGTAGTTGTCATAGGTGATTTAAATGCTAGAGTGGGTGCTGGAGAGGTAGAAGGTGTCATTGGGAAGTATGGCGTACCAGGTGAAAATGAGAGTGGTGAGAGACTGGTAGATATGTGTGTTGAGCAAGAGATGGTGATAAGTAATAGATTTTCAAAAAGAAAGATAAAAATAAGTATACATAGGTAAGAGTGGCAAATGGAAGAGTAGTAGAAAGAGCATTAATGGATTATGTGTTGATAACTAAAAGAATGTTTGGAAGATTGAAAGACGTACACGTGTTTAGGGGTATGGCTAACGGTATGTCTGATCATTTTTTGGTGGAAGGAAAATTAGTTGTAGCAAAAGAGTGGGGGAATAGAGTAGGTGGATGTAAAAGGGAGCTAGTGAGGGTTGAAGAACTAATAAAACCGAGGGTAGAAAGTAAATATCAGGAAAGGTTGAAAATGACATATGACGAAGTGAAAGTAAGAGAAACTGGCAATTTAGTTAGTAAAAGAAAATTTTGTTGGGATTGCAAGTGATGTTTGTGGCAAGAAAGTTGTTGGAGGCAGCTTGAGGAAGGGCAGTGAATGGTGGAATGAAGGAGTGAAGGTAAAAGTGGAAGAGAAAAAGAGGGCTTTTGAAGAATGGCTGCAGAGTAATAGTATAGAGAAGTATGAAAAAATATAAAGAGAAAAATGTGGAAGTAAAGCGCAAGGTACGTGAGGCAAAGAGGGCAGCTGACCTGAGGTGGGGTCAGGGATTGTGTCATTCATATGAAGAGAATAAGAAGAAGTTTTGGAAAGAAGTGAAGAGAGTAAGGAAGGCTGACTCAAGAATTGAAGAGACAGTGAAAGATGGAAATGGAAGGTTGTTACAAGGAGAGGAGGCAAGGAAAAGATGGGTGGAATATTTTGAAAGTTTACTGAATGTTGAGGATAATAGGGAGGCAGATATAATTGCTGTTGCAGGAGTTGAGGTGCCCGTGATGGGAGATGAGAATGAGAGAGAGATTACAATAGACGAAGTGAGGAGAGCACTAGATGAAACGAGAGTAGGAAAAGCGTCTGGTATGGATGGTGTGAGAGCTGAGATGTTGAAGGAAGGGGGTGTGACTGTACTTGAATGGTTGGTGAGATTGTTTAATATGTGTTTTGTGTTGTCAATGGTACCAGTAGATTTGGTTTGTACATGTATTGTACCACTATATAAGGGTAAGGGAGATGTGCATGAGTGTTGTAATTCAAGAGGTATTAGTTTGTTAAGCGTAGTTGGAAAAGTGTATGGTAGAGTAATGATTAATAGGATCAAGGATAAAACAGAGAATGCAATCTTAGAAGTACAGGGTGGTTTTAGAAGAGGTAGGGGTTGTATGAATCAGATTTTTACAGTGAGGCAGATATGCGAGAAATATTTAGCAAAAGGTAAGGAGGTGTATGTTGCGTTTATGGATCTGGAGAAAGCGTATGATAGAGTTGATAGGGAAGCAATGTGGAATGTGATGAGGTTATATGGAGTTGGTGGAAGGTTGTTGCAAGCAGTGAAAAGTTTCTACAAAGGTAGTAAAGCATGTGTTAGAATAGGAAATGAAGTGAGCGATTGGTTTCCAGTGAGAGTGGGGCTGAGACAGGGATGTGTGATGTCGCCGTGGTTGTTTAACTTGTATGTTGATGGAGTGGTGAGAGAGGTGAATGCTCGAGTGCTTGGACGAGGATTAAAACTGGTAGACGAAAATGACCATGAATGGGAGGTAAACCAGTTGTTGTTTGCAGATGATACTGTACTGGTTGCAGACACAGAAGAGAAGCTTGGCCGATTAGTGACAGAATTTAGAAGAGTGTGTGAGAGAAGGAAGTTGAGAGTTAATGTGGGTGAGGGTAAGGTTATGAGATGTACGAGAAGGGAAGTTGGTGCAAGGTTGAATGTCATGTTGAATGGAGAGTTACTTGAGGAGGTGGATCAGTTTAAGTACTTGGGGTCTGTTGTTGCAAAAAATGGTGGAGTGGAAGCAGATGTACATCAGAGAGTGAATGAAGGTTGCAAAGTGTTGGGGGCAGTTAAAGGAGTAGTAAAAAATAGAGGGTTGGGCATGAATGCTAAGAGAGTTCTATATGAGAAAGTGATTGTACCAACTCTGATGTATGGATCGGAGTTGTGGGGAATGAAAGTGATGGAGAGACAGAAATTGAATGTGTTTGAGATGAAGTGTCTAAGGAGTATGGCTGGTGTATCTCGAGTAGATAGGGTTAGGAACGAAGTGGTGAGGGTGAGAACGGGTGTAAGAAATGAGTTAGCAGCTAGAGTGGATATGAATGTGTTGAGGTGGTTTGGCCATGTTGAGAGAATGGAAAATGGTTATCTGCTAAAGAAGGTGATGAATGAAAGAGTTGATGGGAGAAATACTGGGTGATAGGAGGATAGATGTGAGAGAGGCAAGAGAGCGTGCTAGAAATAGGAATGAATGGCAAGCGATTGTGACGCAGTTCCGGTAGGCCCTGCTGCTTCCTCCGATGCCTTAGATGACCGCAGAGGTAGCAGCAGTAGGGGATTCAGCTTTATGAAGCTTCATCTGTGGTGGATAACGGGGGAGGGTGGGCTGTGGCACCCTAGCAGTACCAGCTGAACTCGGTTGAGTCCCTTGTTAGGCTGGGAGGAACGTAGAGAGTAGAGGTCCCCTTTTTTTGTTTCTGTTTCATTTGTTGATGTCGGCTACCCCCAAAATTGGGGGAAGTGCCTTGGTATATGTATGTATGTATTATTATTGTCGTTGTTGTTGTTGTTACTATTATCATTAGCCAAGCTGCAGCCCTAGTTGTAAAAGCAAAATGTTACAAGTTCAAGGGCTCCAATAGGGAAAGCAACTCAGTGAGGAAATGAAATATGGATATAGCAAATTAATTATATATAAGAAGTAATGAATAATAGGTATAACATATTTGAGTTTTGAAATCAGTAACATGGCTAAAATAGATCAGTTATACATAAACTATATAAACGAAACTTCCGTCAAACTTGATATATAAAAAGCATTCAAACTTCTGAAGTTCTGTCGATTCAAATAACAAATTAGGAAGATCATTCCACAGTCTGATCACAGCTGGAATATAATTTCTAAAATACTATGAACAGTATTTTCTCGGTTATTGTGGGTGTATTAGTGTGCTACTGTTGTTAACACACTATGAGTATGTTTGTTGGGATGTTACATCTTCAAGTAAAGTCAATCAAGTTAACTTTAAAATGGTTTATTCTTTAAAAACAACAGTGTTAACATCTCCATCACAGGAGTATAGCTGGTTTGGTCGGTTGACCATTCCATATGAAGTATTGATAAGAACTGGCTAAAATATCGATATCACAGATATCGTATAGACAGTTATCTCAGCATTTAAACACAGAATGTAAACTCTACATTAGTATAGGAAGACACCTGCATCCGGTGGCGACACAACTCTTCCACACGGTTTGTATTTGTGTTTATGCTTCATAAAAATGTTACATTGCTGAGACCTGCTAATCGCATCCTGTTATGATCTGTCTAACTACAGCACTTCTCACGCTAGCTGCTACTTCCACAATGACGTATCACGTCATGTGTTTCAAACATGTAATATATGATTATTACATCAGCTCGGCCAGCTATCTCAATTTTTTTTTTAAAATTTAACAACATGTCAAAATATGTTTACTAGGAGTGTGACTGGACATATGTATTATTCTTTGTTTAACTTTAGCCATAAGCAAATGAGGATGAAAAATAGGCACATTAAAAAAAAATGATAACAATAATGCATATGAAAAGATATTACCAAAGCAAAGAAAAAATGCATGAAAAATACAGATCACATATATGGTACATTGCTAGCAAATGATTATATGGTACCAAAAATAAAATACTGATATACATATGATTCGGTAACTTTGTTAAAGAATAATTGTTACTTTTGTCAGAAATATAGATTATTACAATACGGTAATTGATAAAAATATTTGTTACCTTGGTAAAGATTCAATTTTAGTGCACAAACACGAATTCCTGGTACGTACACGTACCACGGTTTCGTACACACATACAGGGCCGGATTAAGAAGTCTCCGGGCCCTAGGCTATTCAGGTTGGCGGGGCCCCTTTGAGTTACGGGTAAGCGAAGCAACCCCTTCCAGCTTGGGGGTGGGGTGGGGGGTATCGGTGTGAGCCTGTTTAAGGTCTAATTAAATACATTCTGGCTATTTAGATTAAATTTAATAGGAAAGTACATCAACGCAACCAAAACCATTTACCAACAGCCATTATAACTATCTTGTTAAATCATGCATTTAAAGAGAATAAGCTCAAGACAGCATAGTATTACTAGATTAGGCTATTAAAGTAGTGACATCATGTACCTACTATATTCAGCATAACCACTACAGCAGTATCATTCCCTTTATATATCACCGACTATTATTGTTATCATTGCATCATGCATAAGACTATCAAATCATATAAACTCAAGAAAGTAAAGAATTGTTAGATAAAGTAATGACTTATAACCCTACACCTATTACATTCAACACAGCCACTGTTATCATTCCGTTTATATCACATTTTGCTATTAAGCCTATAATAATCAGTAAATCATTCATATCCAAAATAGAAACTCAAAGTAGAGTATTTCTAGATAATTAAATCTTTGCCATCTTATACCCATCTCCTTTAACATAATAATTCCATTTTCATTATTATTTACCATTACGCTTATCTAATTATATGTTTAAAGAAAAGAAACAGAAGAATCCTAGGTTACTAAAGCAATACCATCATACACACCTTTGGTATTTAACATAACCTCTACAGTCCCTTTTTGTGATTATCATCAAATCATGCATGTACCTATGTCAACTTCACAGGCACTTCTTAAATAAACTAGGTTACTAAAGCATCATACACACCTTTGGTATTCAACATAACCACTACATTCCCTTTTTGTGATTATAATTAAATTATTCATGTACATATATCAACTTCACAGGCACTTCTTAAATAAATTTCTTTCTGGATTTCATATTGGTAAAATCATCAATTATACTCTGAAAATCAATATTTCTTGTTAGATCAGACTTAATGATCAACAAGGATAGGTTACATAATTTGTCTTGGCTCATTGTTGAACGGAGCTGGTTTTTCACTCTTTTCAAAACAGGAAATGAACGTTCTCCTTCACAGTTAGTAGCTGGAAGTGTTAGGTAAAGGCGATACACTAAGTCAACATTAGGGAAGGTTTCTGAGATACCTGCATTTCTTAAATGTTTCAAAGCAGCTGAGGGGGCACATTTTTCAGGTGGAGCTTTAATCTGATTCATATACCCAGAAAAATTAACTATTTCTTCAACAAATGTGTCCTGAACATCTGCTGAAAGGTGTTGTTGCAACTTTAATGCAGCTTCTCTCAATTCTGCACCTGGCATAGTAGTAATTTTGAACAGAAATCCAAACTTGTCATTGAGATTCTGAACCCCTTGGATCGTGGGGCCCCCAAATGCGCGGGGCCCTAGGCAAATGCCTAGTTTGCCTATGCGGTAATTCGGCCCTGCACACATATATATATATATATATATATATATATATAATTATATATAGGGCTTATATATTTTATTAGATGCCCATAGATTCTGTTTTTTTTTTTTCTTTTTTTCTTTTTAACATTCCGGCTTATATATTTTATTAGATGCCGAAAAAAATTATTTATTTTTTAAATGGTTTTTTTTTTAAATGTTTTTTAAAAGTGCAAATGTTCTATAGTCTCTTCAATTACATATTACTAGCGTACTAACTGCTTTTCGTACACAACGCTATTCCAAGACAATTTTACTCCTTTTAGCGAATGAAGGGGCCACATTCAAACGGCTTTAAATTTAATTAAATAAGGAGTTTTGTCTGGACATGGCAAAACGTTCTGTTTGAGCTGCAATCTGTTCCTTAACCTTCGCCAAACAAAGATGTTAACGGCGATAAATATCATCACCGTCACAACTGTTCCTGCTAGTAGTATGGGGTGAAGAAATTCTTTATAAGTCGGTGACGGGTGGTCCATCTTGGTCAAATTCATCAACTGCTTGGCTACCTGTTTGTTGTATGGGAGAGGTAATGATGGAACCTTTGTTGACCACGTGAAGTTCGCGAAGTAGTCTCGTTCTCTGATGATGGTTTTTATCCCTTTCACCATGGAATTAGGGGATGTCCCGATACAACCATCTGCTGCAACGAAGATTTGGGAATAGGACGTGGATCCGTCCGGGCATGATACATTGAAGCCGGCCTTGTCGTATCGTATCCACGAGCCGTTGTTCAGTCTGCAATTGAACTCATTATCGTCAAAGGGATAAAGCTTATCCAGACAATTTTCACTTGCATGGGAGAGAGCACCGTCTAGCACTATACCTAACTCGCATGAATCCATTAAGTTTTTATGGAATTCAAATGAGTCACCTGTACATATTTTTCTATCCATTGCGTCTGAACAGTGAGTTAATTGATTTAAGTCTTTAATGACCGTATATGTTTCCTTGTCTGGGGAAATGAATACGTGTCCTGTCAAACTGGATATTACTGGATTTGAGTGATTCGGCATGAAAGTCGGAAATGGTGATATCCTGTAAGATTGCCAGGCATCAAAAGAATCAAAGGGAATTGTAATCATAATCCTGTTATTTTCAACGCTTACTGTAATTAGGCTATAATAAAATTCTAACCTACGTGCGTCTAACAAAGGAATATAGCCTAGTTTCTCCCGTCCGTTCTCCACAATTAACTTTAAGTATTTTATAGGCAACAAATGGGGTGACAGTACACCTTTAGTTGCTAACGTGATAGCTTCCACATAATCTTTTGATTTCTCAATGAAATGTGCAATTCTGTTATGTATGTGATCTATTTTTGAATCATAATACGTTAACGTTGCCAACAAATCCTGTACTTCCATAATCTGATTGATACTACTTGAATGTTCATTTACTAAACTCATAATTTGATTGATTGAAGCTAACTGATTCCTTATCTTAAGACGATTACTAAGAGGTGCTTATTTCCTCTGTCTGACTCGTAAAATCCTGTTAACAAATCTAAATGTATTCTTTCAAAGGGTTGATTGGGCACGGGATAAGCCCCTAGGCTGACAGGTGTTTTCGTATGCCCTTTGTTTTCCTGACATGTGCGACAATTAGCTATGTGTTTTTTTATATCTGTAAGCATCGTATGCCAATAAAAAAATGATTTGGCTTTTTGTGACATTAATGAGAACCCTGGGTGTCCATGTAATGGATTTACATGCAACCAATTCAGGACAGTGGAAATAAGTGAGATTGGTACCACTACCTGGTCGTTAGTTACATGAGGTGTATTGCGGGTTTTCCTTGTCACGGTCCTACACAGAATATTATCTTTGATTATATAATTCTGCTGCTTATACTTTATAAATCCCTTTTCCTTATGATTGCCTTTCAAAGCATTTATAATTGTTTCTAATTTCTGATCTTTTCTTTGCTCAGTCTGTAATAATTCAGCACTCCAGCCTAAATCTTCTTGTTCAGATATCGTTTTAACAATAGGCATGGATGTTGATATATCTATTAATTCAGCTAAAGGCTCCGTACAAGATGACACGGGGTTGCGTGATAATGCTTCAGCAATGATATTTGCTTTCCCAGGTAAATACCCGATTCTCGTGCCAAAGTCTTGAATGATCAAATGCCACCGAGTTCGTTTGGGGCTATGGTTGAAGCCTTTAAAGAATTCGGTTAGTGGTTTATAATCAGTAAGAACCTTAACGGGATAACCGTATATTATGAACTTAAAATGCACTAGTGAATTAACAATAGCTAGCCCTTCCTTGTCTATTACTGCATACTTACTTTCGGAAGTTCTCAGTTTTCGAGAATAAAAAGCTATCGGGAAAAATTGTTTATCATATTGCTGAAGCAATACCCCTCCTACTCCTAAGTCTGAGGCGTCTGTTGCAATGAAGAATTCCTTACCAAAGTCAGGAAATTTTAAGATAGGAGAACTACACAGTTCATCTTTCAAGGTATTAAACGCCTGCTGATGCTGCTCAGACCATATGAAATCTACGCCCTTCTTCGTAAGATCAGTTAAGGGAGCGGCTATTATTGAATAATTGTGTATAAAACGCCTGTAATATCCACTACAACCCAGAAATTGCTGTATTCCATTGACATTGGTAGGTATGGGAAAATTACGGATAGCCGACACTTTATCATGGACTACTTTAAGACCTTGGCTTGACACCATGAAACCCAAATATATTAATTCTGTTTTGAAAAATTCACACTTACTAATCTTTACCCTTAAGTTATGTTGTCTTAGTCTCTGTAGTACTAGTTCTAATTTACGTAGATGTTCTTCTAAGGTGTTGGAAAAGATTACAAGGTCGTCCGTATAGGCATGCAATATATCCCCTAGCAAGTCTCCAAACACTATGTTAATCATTCTTGTAAATGTTATGGGAGCACAACGTAAACCAAAAGGCATCCGTAAAAATTCATAATGTCCCCTGGCTGTGCTGAAGGCTGTGTATGGGATACTATCTTCTTCTAATGATATCTGGTGAAAGCCTTTAAGTAAGTCCAAACTGGTAAAATATTTATTCTGACCTAACAAAGATAAAATATCGTCAGTACATGGCACTGGCAATCGATCAGGGATCGTCTCCTCGTTTAGACGACGGAAGTCTACGCAGATACGCCATGTTCGATCTATTTTCGGTACAACTATTAATGGAAAATCATAAGGGCTGTTCGATTTCCTAATGACTCCTTCTTCTAGCATTTTACCTACTTCATCATTTATTTCATTCTGGAATTTCATAGGGAGTCTGTACGAGGGTACATAGATAATTTTCTGCTTGTCCTTTAACCTTATTTGATGCTCGATCACATCTGTTTTTCCTAAGGATCCATCCGTAGTGGAAAAAACATCATGATATTTAGTTAAAAGTCCAAAAATGTTCTGCTGAATTTCTTCGTCTTGAATGTCTTTATTGATTTTATTTTTAATAGATTGCAAAAGGGATTCATCCGCAACTGATTGAGCGTGATTGATTTCAGCAACAGTAAGAATACGATGTTTATAAACTTCTACATCCAAGATATGTTGATTTTTGTGAATTACTAAAGTGGTATTTAAATGATTACAGACTTCAATATAACATTGTTGATGTGAGCCTACTGTATAAATAGCTTGTGTGACAGACAATCCGTTAGTTTTCAAAGTGTCGGAAAGGATTAATATTTCAGATCCCGGTAATGTTTTCTTTACTTGCACTATTAAATTCGAAGGTACGTTTGGCTCGATAGATTGCGTGCAAGATGATATTACGGGTTAACGAGAATTCTGCTGGGCCACGTATATTATTTCTTTATTAGTGAGACAAGTTATTGGTTCTTCAACGTACGTTACGGTTACATTTGTCGTCTCCTTTTTATCCAAAACTGATTTTAAGGTATTAGAAGACTTATAGAATTTTCCTTTGATATACACGCCGTGCTTGGCAGGGGCTAAGATAATGTTTTGATTGCCCATAGATGGGTATCCTATAATTACAGCTGGATACATATCAATGTTTTGTACAACAACAAATGTATCGGCTAACGTGCGCTTACCGACCTTGAACTGAACGTGAGTTATGCCTATTACATTTATTTCATTATTTCCTATACCCGAGAGTCTCACTCCGGATTTTTCTATCGGAAAGTTCGAAAACAACAAATGATGTGTCCTCAAATCCATGATATTACGTGGACTTCCAGAGTCAAAAAATAACGTAAAGGATTTGTGTTCTAAATTTACAGCATATAATGTTGGTCGTAACTCATTTTGGCTTATTATTGTATGAATTCGTTGCAAATCTATGGGAGCATGCACTGATTTACTTAATTCGGCCGTGTGTTTCATAGGAAAATCTATTGCCTCACAATGATCTGATAAAACATTAAATTGATTATTCAATACTACTGATGTTGACATGAATGACCTTGACCCAACATCACTCTCTTTCCCACTGGAGTTAATTATGTGGTATTTGCTTTGCTCTGCACATTCTGAAAATTAGTGTGACCTTGCGAGGTCTGGTTTGATGACCCAGGATCAGCGTTATTCGAAGAACTATTTGTTTGTTTCAGATTTTGAACTACATTGACGTTTGGCTGTTTCTTCTTATTGAACTGAGGATTTTTCTTTTTATTTCCATATGGAACTGACTGTGGAATTGACTGTGTATTTCTAGGATTCTGTTGTGTCTTACGCGAGTAGCACTGACTATATGAATGAGTCGAACTATTATGTATCGAACAGAATTTCGTTTTGCAGTCCGCGATCAAGTGACCTTGACGTTTGCAATTATAACACGTCGTTCCCGCAACTTGACTATTATTAACTACATTTACTTGTTGTGGCTTTGTTTCATTTTTTGCAAAAACTTGAGTTAACACGGGATCAAGGTCAGGACACTTAGACATGTGTTTCTTTATTTGTTTATATACATCCAATTCCGTACTTGCAGGCGTTAACTTTTTATCAAAACACAGCACTAAAGCTTCAGGCAACATAAGTCTCATGCAAGTTAAATACATTAATCGTAAAAAATCTTTCACGGAGATGTTATCTCTAGTAACCCAAGTGGAATTCCCTAAAATATCTTGATATTCATTAAGCCTATCAGCTATGAGAGCTGCTCTCTCAATAACATTAAGCCGAGTCATAGTGGCTTGATTAAGTGTATTTCTTAACGTTAATACTAAATCCAAGGCTTTTTCACCCCCATAGACCGCGCGTAACCTAACTTTGAAATCATCCCAGGTAACTGCTTCTTGAAATGAAACACCTCTTAAATAAGCACTCGCATCCCCCTTAGAAAAATCTATAAAACTTTTAGCTTCTTGTAATTGTACAAAAGGGTCTACGATTTGTTAGGCATTTAAATGGGCATCGACGATGAAATCCATGACTCTACATTTTGAGGCAAGAACCCATTAACCCGACCCTGAGAAGGAAGGATTGCTGACCTAGCATTTACAAGCGTCACAATCGGGAGAGGGTTTATCTGTCCTGCGTTACTAGGTCCAGGGGTGGGGCTCACAGGGGGCGTCATGATTACGGTATTTCTTTTCCTATCTCTTCGACCCCTTGCAATTCTATCAAAATATCTATATGAATACAGACGTCCACTGCGTAAACGCATAAGCACTCAATGATAAAGATTATAACAAAATTCGCCAAAACAATGCTACTAATACTAAGATATTTCTGAAAGAAAACGGAACACAAAGATATTTCCCGAGAATTTCTGAAAGAAAACGGAACACAAAGATATTTCCCGAGAATTTCTGAAAGAAAACGGAACACAAAGATATATCCCGAGAATTTCTGAAAGAAAACGGAACTAGCACAAAGAGAAAAAAATTCTAGATGAGAATTCGGAGTTGAACACAGTTTTCTTTAATGAAAGGAAAATAGAAGATTAGCAAACCACTCACCCCAGTAATAATGGACTAACGAATCGTGATAACTACACTTCACTGCTCAATACTGAAATGAATAAGAAAATTGTACTTAGCTTCGGTTTATATGGCGAAGTGTGATGTCGTCATTTCCTCTCTCTCTCTTGATGTTTGGGTGAATGTTTTCGGTCCGATTTCCTCTCTCTCTCTTGATGTTTGGGTGAATGTTTTCGGTCCGATTTCCGTTGAATGTAGTGCTTCCTGGATATGTTTTGTAAGCGTTGAACGTCAGTCCTTGGTTTTCTTAGGATGCTGATTGAAGATCCAGTTCATCAGTTTGTATGTATAACATTCATTAAATGTTTCCTTCTTCGATGGACTATGATACTTAGTCAAAATTGTAGATTCATTACTGTTGATTTCTTTAAGATCTTTCTCTGGTTTTTTAGAGTTTTATTCGTTGATTCTTGAAGATCTTTCTCTGATTCTTAGAGTTTTATTCATTGATTCTTGAAGATCTTTCTCTGATTCTTAGAGTTTTACCGCTGCCACCATTTATTAGTGTGCTACTGTTGTTAACACACATTGAGTATGTTTGTTGGGATGTTACATCTTCAAGTAAAGTCAATCAAGTTAACTTTAAAATGGTTTATTCTTTAAAAACAACAGCGTTAACATCTCCATCACAGGAGTATAGCTGGTTTGGTCGGATGACCATTCCATATGAAGTATTGATAAGAACTGGCTAAAATATCGATATCACAGATATCGTATAGACAGTTATCTCAGCATTTAAACACAGAATGTAAACTCTACATTAGTATAGGAAGACACCTGCATCCGGTGGCGACACAACTCTTTCCCACGGTTTGTATTTGTGTTTATGCTTCATGAAAATGTTACATTGCTGAGACCTGCTAATCGCATCCTGTTATGATCTGTCTAACTACAGCACTTCTCACGCTAGCTGCTACTTCCACAATGACGTATTACGTCATGTGTTTTAAACATGTAATATATGATTATTACAGGTGTACCATTCCTGCTTGTTTGGTTTCCAGCCTGTTAATAATCAATTTGGGTACATCTCACAAGAAAGTCACATCTTAGAACAGAAGTCATGTCTTTGTTCTATCTAACACGTTAGAGGAAGGAATAATAACAGATTTTGTACAGATAACCGACAGATTGTTATCATACAATGATTCATAGATAATATAGTTTACATGTCTCATAGATAACTTGCCTTATAAGTTTCACTTAACACTGCAATAAATGAAAAACCGCACAGTAGAAACAATAAATCTACAGTATCTTTTTCATCCGCCAAAAGTTGGTGGGGAGAAGCTGTTCGTCATTCGCCAGGAAGATCCAAAGGGTTGTCGGTTCTGGAAAATATATTGTACTGGGTAGATCATGAATTAATTTCCCTGGGGGTTCAAGAATGAGAGTCACATTGACAGGTTTAACAATAGGCTAACAAGAGGAGCTGGTCAACAATGGAGGTCACAGGTTAACGTCTTTAACATAGGAAGGGTGTGAGAAAGCATGTGTTAAATCTGGGGAGTAAGTGCATTATTTTCCTTTTGGGAACTCAAGTGTTGGGAGTGTTTAACAACAATGGGGGATTTTAGAGGGCATGAATAGCGGAGCGATCTCGCGGGAATACACCTTGGCAAGATGAGGTAAGGCCGGTGTTAAAGATGGGATAACAGAAATTCAATTCAAGTAACAGAAGAGTCCACGCTTGTCTGAAAATTAACAATGCATGCGTGGAAGTGAGATTTTGAGTTTGACAGAGAGCAAAAGATTATGGTTGTCAATGGTAGAAGTTGACATATTATAAGTATATGGTTTGGTTAATCATAAAAAGTTTAAATCTATAAATGTTGATTAATAAGAGTAAAATGATTGAATTGCTTATATTAAGAATATTCAGTTAGGTTTTAACAAAGTAATGTAAAATTTTTAAGAGCCATAAAAATAAATAGCTCAGTATAATTAGATTTTCCAAAGGATTAATAACAGAAAAACTTATTGCTAATAATCATTAAGATCTTTCATGGATTTAGGACACACATACACACACACGCACACACACACACACACTATATATATATATATATATATATATATATATATATATATATATATATATATATACTATATATATATATATATATATATATATATATATATACACATATATATTGAGAGAGAGAGAGAGAGAGAGAGAGAGAGAGAGAGAGAGAGAGAGAGAGAGAGAGAGAGAGACGCTTTGAAGAATTAGTTTGATGAACCTTTTAGGAGTTATAGCAAAATGAAGTATAGACTACTTGAGATCAAATTTTTCTTATCCTTTACTTGGATACACGAATACAAATAACAAGAAAAAATTCCTAAATATTGGTACTTATGAGACAGGATAATGTCCTGGAGTCTGATCATATAGAGATATGATCTTAGAATTATCATAAACTACTAAAAATTTTATTATTATTTTCATCATTATTATTATTGAAAATAATAATCAATTATTGTTAATATTAACATTATTGACAACCAAGCCCACTTACCAACCAACGCAATGACCGCTGATGACTCAGCAGGTAGACCTATATAGGCTAAGTATTGGAGCTGCGATCGGGTCTCGAACTTGGACCCACAAATCGAGAATCCGAGACGTTCTTTTACACATTAGTACGTGTGTCAGTCAGTATGTTTGTGTAAGCACTTGCTATTCTGAGAGAAAATATTTGCCAAGTTTTAACAACTCTTTACATTTAAAATAAGTTTTCTATTGTCTAACTTAAAGAGTTTACATATCACCTTGTTTTTTGCTGGTTTGTTTCTTTATTATATCACGATTTATTTTTTTGGGTACCTAAAATTACCAATTTGTCTCCAATCTAGAAATCAGCGAAACAGTAGCAAACTAGAAAGGCACTCTGAGAGTGTAGACCTCCGCCAGCTTATTTCTCGAAACCAGCTTGCCTTTCCCAGAATCAATTTAGACTGTAGGCGTATTTGAAGTCTGTGTGACAACAATATGCGGAGGTCAAGTCTTTGGACCAGACCCCAAGTCCGCAGCTTCAAATAACCTTCCGTGATGTAATCCGCGGGAACGAACATGAAGCTCAGCTAACAGAGGAGGCCTCTGTTAGGCTTTCCCTAAATGTCGACTAACGAGATAATGTGAGAATGCTAAAATAGAAATAAAAATTAGAAGGTTATGGTTATTTTGGTCAACCTTTTGCTCGACCTTGACCTTGAACTTTGACCTAGGACAGGGGTCACTAACCTTTTAAGCTAGAAGAGCCATTTACCTAAAGAATCATAAAAAATTTAGCAGTGACAGAGCCGCAATGACATAAACAGTCTCCTGAGATCTAAAATCAAAATCTGCTGTACTTCAGACATAACGAAATATAATTTAGTACACTTACTTTATTAAATAATCATAATAATATTACTCAATGCACATGTTCACAAAGCAAAGTAGATAATATATTCTTTCGGGCATTAAAGATGATTTTGGTGATTTATTCTTGGGAGTTCTAATACCATACCTTCATAGAGTTATAAAGTTAATTAATGGGAGATTTGTCCCTGTGATTTCTTGGAGAGCTGGGCAATGTTTGTTGAAGTAGTAGTTTTCAGCTTAAAGCAAGATCTAAAGCTCTCATTGTTTATTTACTTCTTAATTTTCCTTTTATGAGATTCCTGTTTGCAAATATTTGTTCACAGAAAAAAGATGATCTGAAAATGTAGAGCACCCCAAAGGCAAACTTCGTGGTATTTTTGTAGTTGTCTAGTAACGCACTCCAAACCTCAATAACAACCTTTTGCTGCCTATTTTTCGGATTTAGTACTTATCCCCATCTGCGGTGACTTGCTAATGTGGCTTATTGTGTTGCCAAAGACTCTAGATCAGAGTAAATCTTCAAATTGTATGCCCCTAACTATTTCTTGCAAATCAGCTATTTTAATCGACAACCTTGTTCGGGTCACATTAGTGCAGGCCGACAAATTTAGTACAGAGAGATCTGCCTAAAATGGTTTTATCTCAAAAGACAAGGTTGCATTCACCCTTCTGGATTCTTGGGAACGTCTTTTAAAACCCATTTCTATTTATAAGAAAGCTGTTGTTTATAGCATCAACATCAAACTCATATTCTGAAGATTCTTTGCATTTCTGCAATGATGAAAGGTGAACAAATTATCTTTTCTGAAGATCTCGGACAAACGCTGTAAGCTTTCAAATGACAGCATTTCTTCTAAAAGATATAAATTAGTGTTTCCCTTGCCTTGTAATTTCGGGTTAAGTTTATCTGAATATGAAATTATTTAATATGTTAAGAATTTTGAAAGATATAAAAAGTCAGTGAAATGTATGCTTATAATATGCCTTTGGAATTTAGTAGAATTTACTAAAATCTTGTCTGAAGAGTGTTACGTAATTTCTTCATTTTAAATGATTGAAAGAGTTATTTCAGCGTTTGAAAGAGCCGCATGCAGCTCCTGAGCCGCAGGTTGGTGTCCCCTAACCTAGGACTTTCAAAATTGAATCACTTCCACGTCTCAACATAACAATTAATCCCCTAAAGTTTCACTACTCTATGAGTAAGATTGTGGCCCAGAATTTGTTCACAAGCAAACATACAAACAGACAAAAGGACAAACGAGCAAACAGAGGCGAAAGCATAACCGTCTCCCAAATTCATTAGCAGAGGTAACTACTATCAACACTGAAACCTGACCGGCTTATATCTATAAATTTGAAAACTAAATAAACAGAAACCAGGATTCAATAGAATGTCAAAGGAAAAAAAAATAGTCCTCACAACGAACCGTCAAGAATCTTGGACACTTGGAGTAAAAGTACTAAATTAGTTGACTAATACTGCAGTATTTATTCCTATTTATCTCAGTAAGAGGAGTCGACAGCGGCATCAGTTTGAAACTATTCATTCCCATCCGTGTGAGAGGGGATACGTTAGCGTTGTGAAAGGGTTTGTATATCACCACGATCAGCAAAGCTGTACTATTCAGTGCCACCCATACTAGTTTGGTTTGCTGTGAGCGAACAGACAAAATCTACCTCTATCACTAATCTGCAATTGGACAGCGTGGTGATAAAAACTGGCCAGATCCCAGGAATGAGTAATGTCTGATGTCTTTGTCCTACAGAGGAATGCAAACGGCTACATTTGTTATTGTTGTTGTTTTGTGAGTAGAAGCCGAAAGCGTCGAGTCAGCAAAATTGAAAAAGACAATTCCGATGACATATTTAACATTACATAAAAAAGTTAAAATCCAGCGTAATAAACAACGTATCGGATACTAAAATGTTTGCGGAGAATGGTGCCATTACACTTCCATCGAATATATATGAATTTCGGTGTTTTATTGTGTCATTTAATAGAACGAATTGCTTTTTGCAGTGGAATAATAAACAAATATTGCATCGAGTTTCAAATACCTTGATTTAAATTTATCTGGTGAAGTTGCACGATTGCATTGGATGGTTGGAATGTCTACGCATTTGAATTAACTGGTATATCAGTCATTCGCTATTTATGTTGAATTTTAATTCACCTTTACCATTAACGTTATGCAGAGGCTCCATTCTATTTATATGTGCATTTTTGCATAACGAAATCATACACACATACAAACACACACACACACTATATATATATATATATATATATATAAGATATATATATATATATATATATATATAAATAGATAGATAGATAGATAGATAGATAGATATATGTACAGTATATTTACTGTACTATATATATATATATATATATATATATGCGTAAAAATCACAGGAAAACGTGATGCTCAGATGCAGAAGAACCACAGGGAAAATGAAAATACGGAATATACACTTAAGTCCTGACTAGTTTCGTGTTACTTCCTCAGAGGACTGATTTATTGAGAGAGGTTTCTTACAATTTATAGGGAAAGCAAAAGTACGAACATACATATAGAGATTTAGAGAACAATGACACTCCCTTATCCGCTACCTGGGCTTGAGTAGGAGGAGTCCGCAAGCTCGTTAGACACCTGCTAAAAAGGGTCATTTCTAGTGGCGGGTATATTCTTGTTTTCTTCTTATTTTACTTTCAATACAGTTATTTATATATCAATGCGGTAGCCTTATCTATATAAATACATAAGCAAAACATACACAAACATATAAATATATATATACATACATATATATACATACATATACATATACATATACATATACATACATATATACATATATATATATATATATATATATACATACACATATACATATATATACATATATACATACATATATATATATATATATATA
>NC_090741.1:125401926-125419426 GCF_036898095.1 Palaemon carinicauda | reverse complement strand
TCCCAGTGATGAAAAAGTTTTGAATTTATGTAAACAGACCACAGAATGAAGAAATTACAGTTTATTCAGATCACAATCCTTTAACTCTTTTAAATGAAATAAAGAATAATAATCAAAGTTTAACTAGGTGGTCATTATGTTTACAACCATATTGTAATAATGTGGAGCATGTATCAGGTGAAGATAACGTGATTATAGATTATTTATCTTAGATTGAATCGGTGGACTCAGCCCAGAAGAAATAATCTTTTTGGGGGGAGCTATCTTACGAAGACTGGTCTAGCATGAGAGTAAATATTTTATTAATATATTTCATTTGTGTATTTAAGGGATGTATAGCCAACTTGTAAGGTGAGTTCTACTCTCATAGGTTTAAGTAAATGTATGTAAATTACATAAGACTTTTGTCCTTTATTTAATTGTATTTTCATTCATTTCAGCATATGTAAATTTACGTAATTTTTTAAGAATTAACTTTTTATTTTCATTTCATGTTGTTTTGTTACGAAGTCTTATGTAATGTTAAAGTATGTTGTATGACCCACAAAAGAGATTACGTCATCTTTATGTTTCATGTCGTTAGAAAGGGTATGAAAGTTCTCAAATTAGATTTACTACTTTTTAAGTGTCACAAGAGGTAGGTGGACGGAGTTAGCTGAGAGAGGGTTGCCTCGCAAGCAAAGTTAGTACCCCTTTTTCAATTTACTACGTTGGCATCCTTATGCCGCTGGATAATGGACCAAACTGGAATGTTTTGGAATAATTAAGTCAATATATATAGCCGCCAGGAATGCATAAGCAGCAGAAGAGACCCAGCCTATCCCTTTGAAAGAGCCAAGTGTGTGTCCTTTCAAACGTGAATAAGTGATTTTCATCCAATGTATATTGTATATTGTGTATAGTGTTGTTACATATATGTAAATTTTATTATTGTATGTTCATTAGAGTGTTAAAGTGTTAACTCTTCATTAATTGCCAAAATTAAATATTTTTATAAAATAAATTTCCAGTGAAACAAGTGATTATATCATTTTTTCAGTGTCTTTCTTTTGTCTTAGTCTAAGGTTTAGTTCAGATTTAACATTTCGAGTGATTTATATTTGGGTGTTAATTTTTGTTATTTGCTGTTAACTCTTTACAGAATATATTTTTTTGTAAAGTGTGCATTATTTCAATCACTAATATTTTTTCTCAGTGCTTTGCTTGTATTCCCTGACTTAGAACCGAAGTAAGAGGTGTATTTTTTAATAGTTCATATAACTAATTACCCAGTTTTGTTTTGAGTGTAACATTACAGACCTTTGGATATTCAGTGTTCTTATATATTGCCGTCTGGGAGTTGCATAATATTCTCAGAGCTTGGGTATTATTTTTTTAAGTGTAACAGACATATATCTATCTCTATATATATATATATATATATATATATATATATATATATTATATATATATATATATATATATATATATATATATATATATATATATATATATATATATATATATATATATATACAGTATATATATATATATATTACTGTTGACGAATTACGCAAATTCCCAAACTCCAAAACTCAGGTGAGTTTTGGAGCTCGGGAATTTGTGTAATTCGTCAACAGTAATATATATATATATATATATATATATATATATATATATATATATATATATGTATATATATATATATATATATATATATACATATATATATATATATATATATATATATATATATATATATATATATATATATATATATATATATATATATATATGTAGCAATGGATATGTCAAAGGCTTTTGATAGAGTGTGTCATGAAAGATTATTTCAAATTTTAAAGAGAAGACGTGTGCCATTTTACATTATAGCACTGCTACAGTACTGGTACAAAACTCAGGACTTTAGAGTAATGTGGGGCAATAGTCTTTCCTCTCCTTTTAAACCTAGTTGTGGTATTAGACAGGGTAGTGTTCTATCAGCACTTCTGTTTGCCGTATATGTGGATGACTTAAGTACAAAGGTCCTCAGCAGGGAAGGTGGTTGCACAGTGGGAGAGGTTAAGGTGAATCATATCTTTTATGCAGATGATATAATACTTTTAGCCCCATCTTTAAAAGCGTTGCAAATACTCATAGATAAAAGTATGGAATATTTGAAATACTATTATCTTGAAGCCAACCCTGACAAGACCAAAGTTCTTGTTATAAAGCCCTGGAATTTTATGTCATTTAGTGAACCGTCACTCTATATTAATGACGTCAGGTTGGAAGTTGTTAAATCATGTAAATATCTTGGAATGAATATTAATGACAATCTAAAGGACGATGACCATATTGCATCACTCTATCGAGGGCATTGCTTGCGAGGCAATATGTTGCTAAGGAACTTTCACATGTGCAATGATGAGGCAAAAGTACATTTGTTCAGATCTTTCTGTACTTCCCTGTATTGTATGCCTCTGGCAATGATATGTAAAAAGGAAACCCTACGAAAACTTAAGATATGTTATAATGACTCTTTTAGGTACCTGATGGGAATAGAAAGGTTTTCGAGAGTAAGTGGACACTTTGTTTCTTTAGGAATACCAACATTTGATGAATTAGTGAGAAAATGTATTGTAAGCTTGTTTCAGAGAGCAAAGAGTTCAAAAAACCACTTAATTTTTGCAATTTTTAACAGTGATAGTTTTAAAAAATCATTAGTTTTTAAAATAGTGGTCTAAACATATTTTCTGTGTTTAGACCTTTTGTTTTATTCCTAATATATTTGTATATAACTATTAATTTTATTGTAATATTTTGTATATGGCTCTACAGCTGAAATAAAGAATTTGAATTTTAAATTGAATTTGAATTTGAATATATATATATATATATATATATATATATATATATATATATATATATATATATATATATATATATAGATAGATATAGATATATAATACATCTTACTGGCGTCAAAAATCCAGACACTTGGCTCATCAATCCATTGTTTCCTCCTCCTTCCCTTGCTTCTTTTACAATCTCTAAGGACCCATGTTATTCCTAATGTCCATTTATTATCTGTCATGCTCATTATATATCCTGCTCATGTCCATTTATTTTTTTACATATTGTTAGCATATCCTCTACTTTAGTTTGCTCTCATTTCATGCTGCTCTTTTTCTGTATCTTAACGTTATTCCCATCATTATTCTATTCATAGCTCTTTGGGTTGTAAATAGCTTATGTTCTAAGGCTCCAAGTTTCTGATGCACAAGTTATTGCTGGTATGACCATCTGATTAAATGCTTTTAATTTTAGAGAAAGTGTCACTGTATTTTCATAATCTTATTTTGTTCACCAAAAGCTCTCCATCCCACGAAGGATATCATCAAGTGTTTTGACATAAGATTTATTCCTGTTATTTTCTTTTTTAATAATACTTTGAGAGTTATTGGGACGTTTGACTGGCCAGATACTACTACATTTGATTCTTTTTTGATTATGGCTCATTTTTTCTTTGCCTACACATACATGAAATAATCTGACCTATTCTATAAACATTTTCATCCTTCTCATACACCTGACAACAATAAGATAAAAAAAGAAAAATTCTTTACTTAAGGAATTAACTACTGCGCTGTAATTGATTAGCAGCTACTTCCTCTTGGTAAGGGTAGAAGAGACTCTTTGGCTATGGTAAGCAGCTCTTCTAGGAGAAGGACACTTCAAAATCAAACCATTCTTATCTAATCTTGTGAGTTGGCATAGCCTCTGTACCATGGTCTTCCACAGTCTTGGGTCACGGTTTTCTTGCATAATGGCAAGAACTCCTTTTCCCCACTGGGTTATTTTTCTTGTTGGGGCCCTTGGGCTTATAGCATTCTGCTTTTCCAACTATTAATAAGCTAGTAGTAATTAGTAATGATAATGATAATATGAAGGGATTGTATTATTGCTGAAGTTCTAACAGAATCTTTCTCCTATTATATGGTTAATTATATGAATATGGTCAGTTATTGAATACCCACTTCTAAAGCCTGCCTGCTCTCTTGGTGAATTAAAGTCTAGCTGTATTTTTATTCGCCCTAATATGATTTTTGTAAATATTTTATATATTACTGGTAATAAACTTATTATGCGGTAATTTTTCAGGTCTTTGATGTCTCATTTTTTGTGAATTAGTAAATATATATATATATATATATATGTATATATATATATACATGTATATATATATATATATATATATATATATATATATGTATATATATATATATATATATGTGTGTGTGTGTGTGTGTATGTGTATATATAGAAAAATATATATATATATATATATATATATATATATATATATATGTATATATATATAAATATATATATATATATATATATATATATATATATATATATATACTGTATATATGAGTGTTAGCATTTTAATTTATGCTTATAGAAGTCAATATATAACGGAATTGAATTTCAAGATTAATATCTGAATAGCTACACTATTTCGTTAATTATTACGATACAACCTATTCTGAAGAAAGGAATATCATCTCAAGTTTTAAGAACTATCCTAATACATTTACACCTCAGACAGACCACACAAGATATATAGATAGGCCTACTTCATATATGGAAATAATAATATTTGTTAATAGTTAAAATAGCTGAATTTAGAGACAAGCGTTGATAATATCAAACACTGAGATCTTATCTTCGAGGGTGAGGAGTGAGGGGTGAGAGGTGACGGGTGTTCACTCGTAATTCTGATATTAGTTGAAGGGTGTTTAATGTCTGTATTTCATCCCGCAAAAAAATCTGACCATAACAGAGGAATTAGTGCTTACCGAGGGTATTAGACACTACGTCGTTGATTAACAGAATGATACAATACAAAAAAAAAAAAAAAAAAAAAATTTTCCCAATCCAATTGGTAGCATTTGTTGACCTTTTAAATAATTACAGAAATGAAAGGAAACCTAATTCTTTATATATATACTTGAAGAAAATATATATATCTAACTATTTCCTCTTCTATGAGCATTGAAAATCTTGCAAGTAAACGAATGAACTGGAGAAAAAATAAAAAGAAAACAATCGAGTGTAGACACTAATATCTAAAGAGGTTCCAATGTAAAACAAAAATTATCAGGAATGCGAACGAGTTTTCTCTAAATCATTCTGGATTAGAGAGGATAATGAAATCACTAATGAAATCTCTTTTGTATCAACAAAATCATTAAAGACTTAATCATAAATTGCAGCCAAGTACAAAGGGTCAAGAAATTCTCTTGAAATTTTGAATAAAGTTTTAAATAAACCTGCAAAGATTTCTTCCTGAATTTCTTATGATATTTTGAATGAAGTGGCTATAGTTCCTGTCAGAAGTTTTTTCTATTTCAGATAAATAGACGCGATTTCTCACAGAAATTGTATTGAAATTTTGAAGTACAGTGCATATCTAATTCTCATAATATTACAAATGAATTTCTCTTTCTTTTAAAGAGACATACCTGCTGTTGATAGGTCAATAAGTAAATGTTCTTATTTTTCTTATTTAATTAAGTATTTCAACAATCAACATAATTCAAGAATTCTCCCACTATAGCTTTTGCAATTTCCCAAGTTTTGTAGGTTGAAAACTCTTCTAAATTAATCGAGTTTCTGATTTTTTGATTAAGCTAGGATTTCTCAGGAAAAGACTAACTAAATGTTAATAAACTGAAAACTGCTTGTTGAAGGCCTTAGCGGAATTTGGGATTTGCAAGTTTTAATGCATGATAAATCAATGATCAAACTATCATCGACCACAATAAACTAGTAATATAAAATGGTGCTTTAAATGAGAGATATATCGAACTTTCTATTTGTATGAAGGTGTTGTAATATAAATAGTTTTATACAAAAAAAATTATGAACAAAGGAATATGAAATAAAAGTAGAAATATGAAGATTCGGGGAGTTAGGGTTAGAAAAGGAGGTTCTCTTATAGTAGCATGGTAAGTAGGAAATATAAGATTCGTATGTTTAGGGGAAGAAGCTTTGATTTAAATGCAGAAGACGGAGTGCTAGGGGAAGAGAGAGGAGAAATATGATTATTACCAGAATATAAGACGAAAAAATAGGATGCCAGGTGATGGAAAACACCTTTATAGTATTTATTGAACTGTTGGAGAAAGAAAGAAAATAAATGATGTGGAAAACTAGAGGATAAGGCATCTATGTATAGAAATAGACAAGAAAGTATAGAAACGAAAACGAGAACTGGTTAAGGGAAGAGAAGGGGATCTAGTGACTCAGGAAGATTAAATCTTTCTGCTGTTGTTGGCACAGGTGGTCGCCAAGATAAGTTGAGGTTGGGGAAATTAAAACCAATTACTTCAAAGGAATTTCAAGTAACTCGGGGAATAGAAGTTCCAGTGCACACTTGCAATCTCACTTCACTTCATTAGAGGGGAGTAAATTGGAAGCATTTTGTAGGTAGTAGGTTAGCCAGGACACCAGCCACCCGTTGAGAGTCTACCACTAGAGAGTTATTGGATCCTTTGACTAACCAGACAGAAATACAATGGATCCCTCTCTCTCGTTACGGCTAATTTTTTCTTTACGTGCACATAAATCGAATAGGCTAGCATATTCTTTACACATTCTCGTCTTTCCTCAAACACCTGACAACACTGAGATTACCAAAAAGTTCTTCTTCGCTCAAGGGGCTAATTACTGTACTGTATTTGTTCAGTGGCTACTTTCCTCTTGGTAAGGGTAGAAGAGACTCTTAAGCTATGGTAAGCAGCTCTTCTAGGAGAAGGACACTCCAAAATTAAACCATTGTTCTCTAGTCTTGGGTAGTGCCATAGCCTCTGTACCATGGTCTTCCACTGTCTTGGGTTAGAGTTCTCTTGCTTAAGGGTACATTCCTAGGGCCAGGGGAATGGTGGTGTATATTAGGTATGAGTACCCTGCTTCTCATAAGTCTTGCTATGAATGTGGATGTCATGATATTCATATAATAAAAGTTTGTGGCAGGCATAGCAACTTCTATTTGTGTTCGATCTACTGGAACCCAGCCATGAATGATTCTATCTTCGATTGTCTCCTTACCATTATGGCTAATATACAGGAAGATGAGAGAACGGCCTATTTTGTCTTTATTAGTAATTTCAATGCTCACCATAGGGAGTGGTTAAATTTTATTTCTCCTACTGATCATCATAGCTTAAGAGCTTTAGACTTTACCTCTGAATCAGGCTGTGAGCAAATCATAAGTGAAGCTACTCACAGGTCCGGTAACTGATTGGACCTTGTATACACTAACTCGCCTGACGTCATAACAAATAAGGTTGGTTCTCTAGTTTGAACATCTGATCATGAAGACTGAGCAGCCTGTCCCTGATGTATCATACTCATGTAAGATTTATATGAAATATCAAGCAGACTGGAATGGGATTTTGAGTTATCTTTTGGGCTTGAATTAGACACAATTGTTTATTAGTAATGATCTTGTCTCTTTGAATGGGAATCTAGTTAACATAATTGACAGGCGTATCCCTTCTTGTGTGCTAAGGTAGCGCGTGAAGGAATAACCATGGTTTCAGTGTTGATTGTAGACGTGCTTAAATGTCGAAGCAGGAGACCTATCATCTTTGTAAGGGTAGCAGATCAGATTTTATTTGGAATAACTATACTCAGCTTAGAGCTTTTGCTCAGAGGGTTTATGCTTCAACTGAAAAGGAGTACAATTTAACCATAAAAGAAACCCGTTCTGGTACAATCCAGGAACATAAGTGGTAAACTATACTTAAATATGCACTCTTTGGTAGAGATGCAATAGTTTTTTTTTTACTTAAATCAGGTAGCTCTATTACTCACTGTCCAAAGGAAAAGGCAACTCTTTTGTCTGATGTGTTTGACAGTATGCAGATTAATGAGAAACCCGAACTTCCTCATTCCTGATTTCCTGAGGCTAAACTAACTTGTTTAGCTTTTCGATCTCGTGAAATTAAAGCTCTCTTGGTGGATCTAGATACTTGTGGGGGTGTAGACCCGAATGGTATTTTTCCTTTGTTTTTTCTTAAGACTACAGATTTTTTAGATCCAAAGTTATCTGTTATTTTGCATATGTTATCAAGAAGTGGAGCTTTTAGCACTTGTTTGAGATTTGGTAATGTTACTCCACTATGTAATTGTGTTTGTGGTAGCTCAAGTCCAGCTGATTACCGCCCAATTTCCATAACTCCCATATTATCTAATGTTTTTGAAAAGAAAAGTCTTAATAGGTTTGCTGAAGGTAATCATCTGTTCCCTGTGGTTTGGCCTAAAAACAAGCTTGTTGCATATGCACATGATAATACACTCTTCGCATCAACTCCTTCTCCTGAATGTAGATCTGGGTTTGCTGAATCCCTTATTATTATTATTATTATTATTATTATTATTATTATCATTATTATTATTATTATTATTATTATTACTTGCTAGGCTATAACCCTAGTTGGAAAAGCAGGATGCTTTAGGCCCAAGGTTCCCAACAGGGAAAATAACCCAGTGAGGAAAGAAAACAAGGAAAAATAAAAATATTTTAAGAACAGTAACATTAAAATAAATATTTCCTATATAAACATAAAAACTTAACAAAGAAAGAGGAAGAGAAATAAAATAGAACAGTGTGCCCGAGTGTACTCTCAAGCAAGAGAATTCTAACCCAAGACAGTGAAAAACCATGGTACAGAGGCTATGGCACGTCCCAAGACTAGAGAACAATGGTTTGATTTTGGTGTGTCCTTCTCCTAGATGAGTTGCTTACCATTGCTAAAGAGTCTCTTCTACCCTTAGCAAGAGGAAAGTGGCCACTGAACAATTACAATGCAGTAGTTAACCCCGTAGGTGAAGAATAATTCGTTTGGTAATCTCAGTGTTGTCAGGTGTATGAGGACAGAGGAGAATATGCAAAGAACAGGCCAGACTATTCAGTGTATGTGTAGGCAAAGAGAAAATGAACCATAGCAAGGATGAAGGATCCAATTTAGTACTGTCTGGCCAGTCAAAGGACCCCATAACTCTCTTGTCTAACGGTAACATCTCAACAGGTGGCTGGTGCCCTGGCCAACCTACTACCTATAATAGAGATTTAGTTAAAATTAGTGCATGGTGCAAATTATGGGGTATTAAGTTGAATACTAACAAAACTCAAAGAAGGATTGTAAGTAGTTAAAGGACAGTGGCTCCTCGACATCCAGATCTCAGCATTGATATCGTTTCTTTAACTCTGTAGGATTCTTTTACAATTTTAGGTGTGATTCTCGACATAAAATTTACTTTTGGGAAATATATTAGTTGTGTGTCTTCTTCAATTGCACAAAAGATTGGCTTTCTGAGAACGTCTTTTAAGATTTATTCTGAAGAAGATTTTAAATTCTTTCATTGTACCTTGTTTTGAGTATTGTTCTGCTGTCTGGTCTTCAGCTGCTGATTCTCATCTTAATTGGTTGGAGAGAAACTTACGGTCTATTAAATTTCTTATTCCTGGTCTATATTAATCTCTGGCACTACCGTTCAATTAGTTCGTTAATTAGTTCATAATTCTGATCATCCTTTACATTCAGATCTTCCCGGGCAGTTCCATTCTGTTCGCAATACTGGGCATGCAGTTAATTCTAATAGCCAGGCCATCTCCATCATGAAGCTCAATACTACTATGCAGTATTCTAGATGTTTTATTCCAGCTATGACCAAGTTGTGGAATGATCTTCCCAGTTGGGTAGTTAAGTCGTTCGAAATTCAAAATTTCAAACTTACAGCTAATGTTTTTGTGATGAGCAGGCTGACATAATTCTATTTATAATTTATATATGAAATATATGTTTCGATGTTGTTACTGTTTCTTTTAAATATTCTTGTTTACTTGTTTATTATTTCTTATATCGTTTATCTATTTCCTTATTTCCTTTCTTCACGGAGCTATTTTTTCCTTTTGGAGCCCTTGGGCTTATAGCATCTCGCTTTTCCAATTAGGGTTGTACCTTAGCTAGTAATAATAACTACAACAACAACAACAATAATAATAATAATAATGATAATGATAATAATAATAATAATGATAATAATAATAATAATGATAATAATAATTTCTTTACTTCACGTAGTCCCTTCTAACGTATACGTTTTGCGTTCTTGCGTTCATAAATAATCAATGCCTGGTTCCACAAGGTTTTAGTATGGGTGGAAAGAGTTTACTTACTATTACCTAATCAATTACTGCAAAATAAGAATATGTGGTGTAGGCGGAAGGGACGGTAGTTTAATTGCTGAACAATCCATAGATACTGCCTGGTTTACCCGGGTCATGGCTTGGGTAAAGACGGTACTTAGGTGCTGATCATACAGTATGGGATTAGGTTGGTTTGGTCTCTGGAATATAGTACAATGACATTTTCCGTGTTTGAGAGAGAGAGAGAGAGAGAGAGAGAGAGAGAGAGAGAGAGAGAGAGAGAGAGAGAGAGAGTTTCTATTTTGAAAATGCAAAGCATGAACATATAATTCATAGAAATATACATGGATCCACATTTATATTCGTATAAACAAAGTACATTACAGATTTAAACCCATTTTATATCAGTGTAATAAGTTTAGATATATATATATATATATATATATATATATATATATATATATATATATATATATATATATATATACATACCATGATGAACCGAAATTAATCCATTAGAAATATCCGATGAAGTGAATAAGCCTCAAGCAACCATTTATTTTCTACAATTTTTACTTTTTCTTTTCAAAAACACCAGATATTTTAACCATCAAGGATTTTGTAGAGAATTAAACGTAAAAGGTAAAGCTGTCTGGTTTCAGTTCCTGTATCACCCGAAGAGACGCGCACCAGAACGTGAGGCGAGCAAGCCCAATTCCTCACTGTGGTGACCAACCAGTGCAGTATCCTCTTCAGTAAACAACTCAACTCACGGTACCGGGCTGGGATCGATCTGCTGCCATGAGAATGCTAGGCAAACGCGCTGCCATGATTATTTTTCGTTTCAATTACAGATTCGCAGGAATCCGTCGCATCCATACTGTAGGGTACACTAAAAGAATATCAATAGATACCACTTTCTCACACATACACACACACATTTTCCTCAACTTTGAAAACTTATAGATATCCATTTCTCCTTCCATTGTTCCTAGCCTTCCATTTAAATGCTCTACCACTCTTCCAATAACTATAGATACTTTCCACATAAAATATTTTTCCTCCTCTCTGTACCGTGCTTCTGCTCCCTGTGACTGTCATACTTTCCAATCCTTAAACGCCTTTGATTTTCTTTTAAATGATAACTTTGACACAACAAAAGAGGCAAATTTGGTTGAAAAGTTTAGAAAAAGTTTTCAATGGAAAATCATGAGTTTTTTCATTTAACCCTCTGGTAAATATTTTCATATTGAAGGAAACGTTTTTCATTTCTGGCTTAGAAAAACCTCCTATAAAACTGAAGGGACCTTAGCTTAATAAGGGAAATTGGATGATATAAACTTGTGAAGTTGCTTCCAGATATATTTTCCGTTGACGAGATAAGTGTGGTTTTGTAGGAAAGAAAGAAAACCTTTATCTGAAATTAGTCTTTCATCAGAGAAACCCAAACGGAAAACTAATTCATTTTATTTCTAAGTTAGAAAACCATGACCATTTTATTAAGCTCAGCTGAAATTAGCACCGGCATTTTGGGAAAAATAATCATAAATAATTTTGAGTTAAAAGAAAAAAAAAATCCACTAAAGCTTATTATCAGACGTGTAAGGAAAATCCCAGTATTGATACCTGAGATTGTTGTACTGTAAATGTTTCATACACACGCGTACACTAAGACGTTATTGCTTTTTTATCGCTCGCTCTCCCCAGCACTGATAATAGAAATCTGTTTAAGTTTACTATCGTATGTTTTATGCTGTTTGAGTTTTATGTCATTCTTGCTCTCGACTATCTGTATATAAGATCATTGTCTTGTTGAATAACTTCCCTTGTATTCATCTCGTCTCTCTCTTAGTACCTATCATCCACCTCACGCAGTTGGTGACCGTCGGAGGACCAGCTCCCTCCCGCCTTCCACTCAATGCTGTGCCCTTTTGTTTGATGATGCCATCCGCTGACCCTGACTCTGCTATCCACGCTACATCCACGAAACTACCACCCTACACCAGTATGAAGGCATTTGCTATGTTTCAACATGTTGAGGTTCAGTTTCACATCAAGCGCGTGACTCGCTCAAGTACCAAAGCTAACTATGTCCTCCCAGCAATCCCCAAGGAAATTTTTCCAGAAATCTCCAATTGCCTTTGAGACCAAGGGAACGCCCCAATAGTGTACAACGCCCTCAGTAGGTTGGCCAGAGCACCAGCCATCCATTGAGACACTACTGCTAGAGAATTATTGGGTCCCTTGACTGACCAGACAGTACTACATTGGATCCTTCTCTCTGGTTATGGCTTCTTTCCTTTTGCCTACACATACACCGAATAGTCTGGCGTATTCTTTATATATTCTCCTCTGTCCTCCTACACCCGACAACACTCATATTACAAAACATTTCTTCCTTGCTCAAGGGGTAACTACTGCAATGTAACTGTTTAGTGGCTACTTTCCTCTTGGCAAGGGTAGAAGAGACTCTTTAGCTATGGTAATCAGCTCTTCTAGGAGAAGGACACTCCAAAATCAAACCATTGTCCTCTGGTCTTGGATAGTGACATAGCCTCTGTACCATGGTCTTTCACTATCTTGGGGTGGAGTTCTCTTCCTTGAGGGTACACTCGGGTGCACTATTTTATCTTATTTTTCTTCCTCTTGTTTTCTTTTAAGTTCTTTATAGTTCATATATGAAAGATTTATTTTGGTGTTGTTACTGTTCCTAAACTATTTTATTTTAGTTGTTTGTTGCCTCTCTTGTAGTTTCCTTTTTTCCTTTCCTCACTGGGCTATTTGCACTTGTGAAGCCCTCGGGCTTATAGCATTCTGCTTTTCCAAGTAGGGTTGTACCTTAGCAAGTAATGAATATAATAATAGCATACCTCATGGAGCAATACTCACCATCGACAGCTGCCCGTCAACAACTATTGAGGACCAAAAGGCTTGGCTCAGCCAAAGGGAAATGACTAGAATCACTCGCCTGCAACCTGCCGCAGACGGTTCTCCTCGGCAGTTGAACCTGCTTTCTGCCCTTTGGTATAAAGCCTACCCGAACATGTATACGCAGCCATCCTCGATGTCTATATTTTACCCATGAAGGACCTGAAGACCAAAGCCTACACTCTTATGGACAGCCACTTCATCACTTTTGAGACCTGCATCAATGCCTCCACTCCTAAAGAAGAGGACAACTGTTCAACATTGACCGAAGGTAAATTGATTGCAGTAGGACACAGCCTCTCACCTCATGATGTGCCAGAGCAGAACAAAGACTCCAATCACTCACATATGCAGCCCCTCGTTAATGCTTCAACTAGCAACCTCTACAACCACTTATTGAAACCCATCGGCCGCTGTTATGCTACTACCATTCCACATTCGGGTCTGCTGCGAAGAAATGTGCGAACTGTTATCATTGGCCAAAAAACTTGTAAGTAGGCCATCACTTGTGGCAGTGGCCTCTCTTGTCACTAAGCTTTTCTTTTATCATGATGCAAGTACTCGCGTGTGCTTTTTGGTAGACACTGGTGCTTGCCATTCTCTTTTACCAAGGCCACTCTCCAGGACACTACATGGTCATTTTAAGCATGCTTACGTCTGCTTGGCTACTGCCAACGGATCTGCAATCCCCACCTATGGGCACGACATATTCACACTATCATTTGGGAGTGGCAATTATCATTGGAAGTTTCTCATAGCTGACATCATATTGCCAAACCTCGGTGCAGATTTCATCTCCCATTTCCACCTCCTGGATGATGGTTAGTCAAAGAAGACTCATACTCGTCGACACGTCATCAACCTGTCCCTTCTGACATCACTCTCCACATCAGTGCATCCACGGAAGTCTTCCATGCAGAACTTCACAAAACGCCCACGGTTCCCACCATATCAAGTTGATGGGGCCCAATGTGTTGGCACATTCTAGCTTCTAGCTCAAGATTGCTTGACAGCAGCTAGACAAACGTTCGCCAAAATGGGAGAAATGGGCATTGCAAAAAGGCCTAATGCCCTATGTATCGTCCTGAAGAAGGATAACTCCTAGCGGGGATTGCAAGCATCTGATCACTACACCCTCACAAACAACTCTGACGTTGCCTCCTACTTTCACAAAGCAAGTGTTCCCTACTCTCGATCTCTTGAAGGGGTATTATACCCAAGACCACCATCACTACCCCCTTCATTACATACACATTCAATTACTCTTATTTTGGCCTTTGTAATGCTGGGCCACTTTCCAACACCTCATGGATGGCATCCTAGGTGACCTCCCCTTCTTTGCATGGTACGTGTATGTCATACTTGTGTTCTCTTCCTCCAGAGAGGAACACCTCCATCACAAACGCATTGGTCTCAACCACCCGCAATAGAACAGCCTTGTAGCCTGGTACGACAAGTGTACCTTTTGACACCAACGAAGTATTGTTCTTAGGGTACTGCATCACTCTTGAAGGTGTCCACCCCGTCCCTGAGAAGGTATGAGCTGTTCAGATCTTTCCCACGCCCTCGACCATCAAAGCAATACTAGAGTTCTTGGGCATGATAAATCATTATCACAGGTTCTTGCCAGGCATCCCTGCCACTCTTGCCCCCCTCTATGCCTCCTTCAAAGGCAAGCCAAAAGACCTGAAGAAGGGCCCCCTTCAGGAAGCGCCATTCTGCAACCCAAAGAATGTCCTATAAACCCCCGCTGTTATTACTTTTCACATACCACATGCCCCTCTCCTTCTTTCCACTGATGCCAGTGACATGGCTATTGGTGCAGTACTCAAGCAGGTGGTCAATGGCTCACCCCGCCTTCCTCTAGAAAACTGTCTAAGGAAGAATCCAGATACCTTACCTACATCCACGAATTGCTGGCAAAGCATTTGGCTGTCCATCACTTTCGCCACTTCTTAGAAGGTATGCTTCTGGTGCTTGCCTTGACTCGACAGTCTGATGCCTGGTGCACCCATAAACGTTGACATCTCCGCCATGCCTGAATATAACAGCACCATTTAACACGTCTCTAGGAAAATGAATCCTTTTGCTGATGCCCTGTCAAGAAACACAATGGCCACCATTCACCTAGGATTAGATTGCAACATCTTGGCAGAAGCCCAATGAAAATATTCATAGTATCAAGCATGTAAGACATCCTGCACATCCCTCTGTTGGTAAGACGTTACCCTCGACAATTCCAAAGCCACCCTCCCCTGAGATGTCAGTACTAGTAGACCGCGACTATAGATACCTGAACCCATGTGTCGACAAGTGTTTGATTTCATGCATGGCCTCTCCCATCCTTCGCACCAATCTAGTGTACAGCTACTGAAGACGAAGTTCATTTGGCAAGGCATTACTAAGAATGCTAAGGATTGGGTTCACGCCTGTACTTCATAACAAACTTCAAAAGTTCACTAATACATGGATTCAAGAGTAAACACCTTTTCTCAACCTCAGCGTCGTTTGGCCTACATTTACGTTCTTGTAGTAGGTCACCTATCCACATCACAAGGACACTGTTACCTGTATACTATCATTGACCGCTCCACTTGTTGGCCTGAAGCCATCCCCATGCAAACTGCAACGTCCGTCCATGTACATCTGCCTTACTCTCAGGGTGAATAGCAAGATTTGGTAACCCTGAACATATTACTTCTGACAGGGGTACCACTTTCCCCTCTCAATTGTAGACATCATTAGCGAATCTACTGGGCATCCCCCTACACCAGACAACTGCCTACAACCCTGCAGCCAAAAGAATGATTGAACGTTTTGATGTCCCCTTGCAATAACTCCAACTGGTTTTCTCATCTTTCCTGGGGTCTCCTGGGACTCAGGACCACTCCTAAAAAGGTCATGAGTGTTTCGGCACGCCAAAATGGTACATGCCATCCTATTGGTCATCCCTGCCGAATTTCTTCTGTCTGTAACCTCCTCCAACAATCTCCGGCGCCAACGTCACGTTGTGGGAAATTTTACTCACTGCCACCAGACTTGAAAGTCACCAGCGAAGCAACAAATACTAACAGATTTTCTCACGGCAACACACATTTTCTTGTGCACCAACAATAGGAAGCCGTTACTAACGACCCCTAACACGGTCCCTCTCGTTGTAATCCCTTGCACACTGGAGGCTTTCTTAATTAAAATTTATGGCAAAGAAGACTATGACTTCATTGAAATGATAAAACCTGTATATATCTTTCAAGATGACCCACCTACAGTGCGCCACTCAAGAGCAGATTTCCCTATTTCCCATGTATGTCTATTTTATGGGGGCAGCCATGTACCGCAAGTGTTTCATTCACGCTCGTACACAGTAATGTTATTGCTTTTTTATCTCTCACTCTTCCCCGTATTGATAATAGAAACTTGCTTAAGCTTGCTATCACGTGTTTTATACTGTTTGAATTTTGTGTCTTTCTTGCTCTCACCTATCTGAATATAAGATCGTTGTCTAGTTAAATAAACTTTACTTGCATTCATCTTGCTCAGTGTTGAAAAGAGCCAAACAAAGTTTCATATATTCAAACCATTTCATGATATCTTTCAGTTTTATATTGTTGGAGTTTTCAGTTCATGCCCTTGAAATTACGATAGATATATAATCATAATTTCAATGGCCTTAATAAATTGTACATACTAGATATATCTATAATTAGAAATTTATACATATAACTGAGCGTACAAACCTTGCAGTAAAATCTCTATAGCATTTATTTGATAAAAGAAAAAACAAGAAATATATTTGTTTCAGTTTAATTCCATCAAATCGCAGAAATTTACATATGTTTATTGAGTATATCTCTATATTACTGTAAATGGAAATTCCTGTGATTTTCATCATTGGACTTACAGCCATTAAACAGGAAAAAGATACAATGCAAACTGAGTGTGATATAAAAAGAGAGAGAGAGAGAGAGAGAGAGAGAGAGAGAGAGAGAGCTAGCAAGTTTTGAATCATGGCAAGATCAACATAAAACTTACAAATATGGCTAAAAGGAAGCAGGGGACAGAGAGAGAGAGAGAGAGAGAGAGAGAGAGAGAGAGAGAGAGAGAGAGAGAGAGACAGACAGACAGACAGACAGACAGAGAGAGAGAGAGAGAGAGAGAGAGAGAGAGAGGGAGAGAGTTCAGAATTCCAGTCACCTTCTTTTCTCCTGTAAATTTGACCGCATTTTTGCAAATGAGTAAATACGAACAGAAGCTTGTACTCCCTCAGTCTATTTAATTTCCAACGCTGAGTATTGGAGCTTTCGGCGAATCATATATAAATATATATATATATATATATATATATATATATATATAAATATATATATATAT
>NC_090741.1:125396926-125399426 GCF_036898095.1 Palaemon carinicauda | reverse complement strand
GGCATATATTTTATTCCGACAAGAATAGGGAACCTTTTAAGAATGAGAATGTGCTGGCACTTCCATACAATGAAAACTTTGCTTATATAAAAGATTTATTGAAAATATTCAAAGTAAATTTAGTTTTTAAAAGTTCAGGAACGGTAAAGAATGTCCTAATAAATAATTCTCCAAATTGTAATAGTGGCTCTATTTACATAATTTCATGTACTGGTTGTGACAAGAAATATGTAGGTCAAACCGGAAAATTGCTTAACAGCCGAATTAAACAACATCGATATGCAGTTAGGACAGGACAAATGTCTAGTGCCTTGTTTGTCCACATGAACGATTTTAACCACTGTATTGACTGGGAAAACTCCTCAGAGATTTTATTTTGTAAAAATCTTGTTAAAAGAAATATTATTGAATCTGCTTTTATTAAATATTTTAATAATCAAATTTTAAATCTCAGTTCTGGTCTTTTTAAACTAGACACTCATCTTGTTAATGAAATTGTAAGGAAGTACAATGTAAACATTTAGTTTAACGATTGTTATATTACTAGTATTTTATTTTAAACTACAATTGTTTATTCATTTTTAACGACTGTTTGTTATTTTAGCATATTGATGATGCTTTGCTAGTTTGTGGCCTTTATTTCAGTTTTGTTAGGTTTCTTTATTGTATGATTTTATTTTCTATTTCACTTTGTACCCTGAAGAAGTGTACGTAATACACGAAAGCGCTTGGTACCTGGTCTTTTCCTTTCCTGTTTCCTGTGGATTTTACCCTTTAATATATGTCACGTGCAGTTTTGTGACTGATAAGTATATATATATATATATATATATATATATATATATATATATATATATATATATATATATATATATGTGTGTGTGTGTGTGTGTGTGTGTATTTATGCCTTTCTGGTCACATTAAGCGGCATTGCCACACGTATAACAACTCGATCTCTCCCCGTCCCCGTGGGGAGAAGAAGTAGTCATACCCGGGACAGAGAGGCCACCTCGAGAGGTAAACTCGAGAAACACGACTGCTGTGTTGTAATTAGGAAAGGGGACGGGGGTTGGGAACGGTTGAATTTGTGTGTTTGCGTGTGTGTGCAGATCTATCATTCTTATGAGTCGCATAAAATCGTTTATTATTATTATTATTATTATTATTATTATTATTATTGTTGTTGTTGTTGTTGTTGTTGTTGTTGTTGTTGTTGTTGTTGTTACTACTACTACTACTACTACTACTACTACTACTTCTACATAGCCATGCTAATAAGCGTATTTGGAGAAGCAAGATTCTATAACCCCAAATGCTCCAACAGGGAAAAATAACCCAGTGAGGAAAGGAAACAAGTAAATAAGAATACTACAAGAGAAGTATAAATAAACAAAATAAAGAAATTCAATAACAGTAACAATATTACATTACATCCTTCACATATAAACTATAAAAACGAGAGGAAGAGAAGTAAGATAGAACATCGTGCCTGGGTGTTCCCTCAAGCAAGAGAATTTTACACTACGACAGTGGTAAAACCATGGTATGGTACCGAAGCTATGGCATTCCCCAAGAGTAGAGAACAATGGTTTGATTTTGGAGTGTCCTCATGGAAGAACTGCTTACTATAGCTAAAGAGTCTCTTCTACCCTTACCAAGATGTGGTAAGAATAGGCAAGATTATTCGTTGTCTATGAAGGCAAAGACAAAATGAGCCGTAATTAGAGAGAGGGATCCAAAGTAGTACTGTCTGGTCAGTCAAAAGACCCAATAACTCTACAGCGGTAGTACCTTAACGGGTAGCTGGTGCCCCGGCTAACCTACTACCTAAAATAGAATAAGAGAAAGCGCACCATATGGACTCCAGAATCAAGTGATATGATACATTTTTCGTGTATCGTTTTTCATTTTCCATCTAAATGCAAATGATTTCCCTTCATTATCGTAACAGCAAATATATTCATAAGAGTCAGGACGCCTTTACTCGTGTCCAGTTCCATTGCGAAGTGTCACAGGCTGAGATGGCAGGGGGCAGGGTGTCGTGGGGTGCCGAGTGGGAAGAATAAAATGAAAATTATTCATTCGAAAATGATGCTTCAAACGACTTTTATAATTCGTATCCTTAACGTATCAGGTATCCTTGGATATTCTTTGGTGCTGTTTGCATGTTTGATGTTTATCTTTGGGAAAATCAGTTATCTTTGTGTTATTTTAGTTTAGCCGTTAAGAATTCAATCATTTTTTCGAAGCTATACTATACAAACACACTCACACATACACACACACAAACACACACACACACACAAATATGTATATATATATATATATATATATATATATATATATATATATATATATATATATATATATATATATATACATACATATATATATATAATATATGAATATATATACATTTATATATATACATATATATATATATATATATATATATATATATATGTATATTTATGAATATATATATATATATATATATATA
>NC_090741.1:125364426-125391926 GCF_036898095.1 Palaemon carinicauda | reverse complement strand
TACCGCCCTCGGGATCAGAGTCTCGAGGCAAAATCACTCAAAGACAATAGCATGTGACCGGCAGGGAATCGAGCCTTGGTCCAGGAAGCTTGTATGAGAGTAACCATACCATTTAGCCAGGAAGAAAGATAAAAGTCATTGACAATTCTTCTGTAGATATACCTGTCGAATTCCAGTTTTTTGTACTTTGAATTGAAATCAACCCATCTTCACCACCATAGCTAATTGGTAGGTTTGTAACTTGGCATTCGATTAATGATAAATTTTGCGCATTTTTAACGTTTTTTTTTCATATTTCAAATAAGCCATATATTTTAATATATTTAGGTCTGGGTTCTCTTACCGACCTCGGGATCAGTCTCGAGGCGATATCACTCAAAGATAGTAGCATCTGACCGGCCGGGAATCGAGCCCTGGTTCAGGATGCTTGTATGACAGTGACCATACCATTTAGCCACGAAAAAAGATAAAAAATCAATGACAATTCTTTTGTACATATACCCGTCGAACTGGCAAAACAATATATCATTTATCACTATCATCACTCCTATTGCCATAGTATAGATTTGAAGAACCCAGATAATAAGCTTTCTCAGAACATGGTAGCCTTATAAAAATCAAAGCCAGGAGTAAAAGTGATGACAAATAATGTATTATTAATGAAATTTCTATATTCAAATAATAATTAAAAAAGACAAAACTAAAATGGTAGTTTTATGATAAACATATATCCACAGGAGCAAACACAACAAAGTACCATTAATATCGTCGATAGACGTAAACAAAAGTATGATACCTGATTCCTTTTGGTACTAAGAAATCTCTTGACAATTCAAAATTATAATGTATAGAAAGTTGTAAGAAAATCTAAATGAGGGTGGGTGGACTTAGGATACCTGATCAGGGATTTTCTCTCTCTCTCTCTCTCTCTCTCTCTCTCTCTCTCTCTCTCTATCTCTCTCTCTCTCTCTCTCTCTCTCTCTCTCTCTCTCTCTCTCTCTCTCTCTCTCTCATCGCTGCAATAACCAAGTTATATCCTATTTTCTCTTTAAGGAGACACTGAAGAGATGGACATATTATTGAGACTGAAAATAAAACTCCCTAAGAAAATAGTGAGAGGTTAAGTGTTCCCCAAAACCACTATTCAGCCTTTCAATTAAGCAAATCGTCTTGAGGTGATTTCCACTAAACTGAAAAACTTCTTTCAAATCCAAAAAAGAAAAAAAAAAGAAAAAACACTTTAATGGGTCATTTTGCAACAAAAATAGAATTGCATTTATAGTTAAGGAGAACATTGATGAATTATTTGTGCAGGGAAATCGGTAGTGGTTTTCTACCGCACGTACGTCACACACTCTTGTACATTGACGGTATTTTCTTTTTTATTGTATATCTTGCTCTACACCTCAATGTTAACAGAACCGGTTCTAGCCTGTCTTTTCATAAATTGATATATTTGAGTTTTTGTGACCATCTTCCATCGAAAACTTATATAAGCTCGCTGTCTGTTGAAATAAAGTTAGTTGCATTCACCTCGCCTCTCAGTTAAAACCAGTGACCACCAAAGATACCAGCTCCCTCCCACCTCCCCCCATCACTGCTGTCTTACTATATGATGATGCTTCATTCCGACAATGACTCCTATCAACGCACATCCATGAAACTAGTGCCCTTTGCCAGTACAGAGGCATCTGTCTGTTTTCAACGAGCCAAGGTCCAGTTTCGCATCAAGGCACGACCCAGTCAAGCACCAAAGCAGACAATCCCCGAGAATGATTTTCTGGAAATCTCTGATTGGCTTTGCGAGCAAGGGGACACTAATAATGTACGAAACCCTCAAATCATATCTACTGGAGCAATCGTCACCATCACCGACCATCCGTATAGCCAATCTATCTCTGTTCTCTTAACAACCATTGGGGAACCAAAAGGCTTTGCTCGTCCTCAGGGAAAGGACTAGTATTGCTCGCCTGCAACCTGCAGCAGACGGCTCTCCTCGTAAGGTGAGCCTATTTCGTGCCCTTTGGGTACGACACTTACCCGAACTATTATGTGCTGCCATACCCACTGTCGATATTTTGCACTTGAAGACCTGATGATCAAAGTCGATGCCCTTATGGACAGCCTCTTCACCACCTTAAAGACCTCCATCAACACTGCCAGTACTGATAAAGAGACAACTATTTAACATCAACCAAAGCTGACATATATGCGGTAGGACACAAACAATCACCCCGCGAATTGCCGGAGTAGTTATACTACTAACACTCCAGATTCAGGGCTTCTGCGAAGAAATGTGAGAGTGATTGTCAGTGGCCAAAAATGGGTAAGTAGGCCATCGCTTGTGGCGATGGCCTCTCCTATCTCTAATCTTTTCTTTTTACATGATACAGGTAAGGGCATGCCATTTTTCGTAGACATGGGTATTTACGATTCTCTTCTACCAAGGCTACTCGCCAGGACACGATGTAGTCTCTAAATCTGCCGACGTCCGCCTAGTAGCTGTCAATGGATCAGTAGTCCCCATCCACATTAACAAGAACCTCACATTATCGTTTAGAAGCATCAAATATCATTGTGTACAGGCGTCTGGCATTGGATCTTTTGACAGCAGCCAAACAAACGTTTGCCGAAATGGAAGAAATGGGCCTTTGCCATAGGGCCTCTAGCCCATGGTCGTCACCCTTACACATCATCCTGGAGAAAGATGACTCCGTGAGTCCATGTGGGCATGTCAGGTTTTTGAATATGCAGACAGTCCCAGATTACTACCCTCTCCTAAACGTCACTAACGTGACCTCCTACTTGCCCAAAGCGAAGATTTACACCATGCTCGACCTCTTTAAGGGATATTATCTGGTGCCCATAAAACCATAAGACATCCCCAAGACTGCCATCACCACCCCCTTCGGTACATACAACTCCAATTACTCCTGTTTTGAGCTTTGTAATGCTCGGGCTACTTTCTAACGTCCCATAGATGGCATCTTAGGGGACCTCCCCTTCTGTGTATGTTATGTTGACGACATACTTGTCTCCTCTTCCTACAAAGAGGAACACCTCCGTCATCTACGCATCATGCTGGACCACCTACAACAGATCAACACTTTAGTTCGGTACAACAAGTGTACCTATGGCGCCAATAAAGTATCCTTCTAAGGGCACTGCATCATTGATGAAGGAGTCCACCCCATCCCTGAGAAAGTAGCAGCTATTCAGAACTTTCCCACACCCTCGACTTTAAAACCACTGCAAGAATTTTTGGGCATGATGAACTATTATTACTGTTTCCTGCCAGCCATCGCTGCCACTAATGTCCCCCTCTACACCTCCCTCAAGGGCAATCCAAAAGACCTAAAGAAGCGTCCTTCTGCAACACAAAGAATGCCATATCAACCGCTGCTGCTCTCACATTTCCTGTGCCACATGCACCTCTCCTTCTCCTAACCAATGCCAGCAACGTCACTATTGGTGCGGTACGTGAGCAGATTGTCAATGACTCACCCCACCCATTGCCCTTCTTCAGTAGAAAATTGTCTAAGGGGGAATCCGGCTACTATACCTTCGACAGCGAATTGCTAGCAATGCACTTGGCTGTCCGTCACTTTTGCCCCTTCATGAAAGATAAGCCCTTCATCATTCACATGGACCACATGCCTCTGGTGCATGCCTTCACTCGACAGTCCAATGCCTGGTCTGCCAGTCAACGCCGACATCTCTCTGCAGTGGTTGAATGCAATTGCACCCTTCAATACATCCCTTGGAAAATGAATCCCATTTTCATTGCCTTGTCAAAAAACACATTGACTTTTATTCATCTGGGATAGGATTAAAATGCCTTGGAGAAGCTCAGCAAAAAGATCCAGACTACCAATCATGTAGTACATCCTGCACATTCATCCATTTGAGAGACAACTCTCTCGACAACTCTAACGCCACCCCCCTCTGTAACGTCACTACTAGTAGACTTAGACCATGGATACCTGCTCCCGTGTATCAACAGGTGTTTGATTTCCTTCATGGCCTTCCACATCCCTCACGCTGATCTACTGCACAGCTACCGAAGACGAAGCTCATTTGGCAAATCATCACTAAGGATGCTAAGGATTGGGTCCGCGCCTGTACTTCATACCAAAATCTAAAAGTTCATTGACACACGGATTCAGGAGTGGGCACCTTTCCTCAATCTCAGCGGCGCTTTGCCTACATTCACGTCGATGTTAATAGACCCCTACCTACATCACAAGGACATCATTACCTGTCTATTGTCACCGACCACTCCACTCGTTGGCCTGATGCCATTCTCGTGGAAACTGCAACGTCTGCCTCATGTACATCGGCCTCACTCTCAGGGTGGATTGAGATTAGGTATCCATAAGTATATTACTTCTGACATGGGTACCACTTTCACCTCTCAGTTGTGGACATCATTAGTGAATCTCTTGGGAATCAATCTACATCAGACAACTGCCTACAACCCTGCTGCCAATGGAATGGTTGAAAGTTTTCATCACACCCTCAAAGCAGCTTTGATGTCTCGCTGCAAGGATTCTAATTGGTTTACTCAGCTTCTCTGGGTCCTTCTGGGACTAAGGACCACTCCTAAGTACACCCTAGATTTTTCGGCTGCTTAATGGTGTATGGAGAGCCGTCGGTCGTCCCTGTCAAATTTTTTCCGTCGACAACGTACTCCAACAATCTCCAGCGCCTATATCATGTTATGGAAAAATTTACTCCATACAGCCAGACTTACAAGCCCCCACCGAAGCAATACATACCAACAGAATTGCACATAGCATCGAACGTTTTCCTGCGCAACGACACTAGCAAACCACCACTAACGCCCCTTACACGAACCCATTCCTTGTGATCCATCAAACAACGAAGGCATTCTTACTGAACATTCGTGGCAAAGAAGACTGATTCTCCATTGCTCAGCTTAAACCTGCGTATCTCCTGCATTATGACCAGTCTACCTCATTTCTTATGTATGTCTTTTTCCGGGGGAGCCATGTATCGCACATGTTTCACATATACTTATACATTGTTATGGTGTTTTCATTTTTATTTTATATATCTCTCTACACCTCACTGTTAACAGAACTGGTTCAAGCCTGTCTTTTCATGAATTGATGTGTTTGAATTTTTGTGACCTTATATTAAAGGCTCTTTTATATAAGCTCACTGTCTGTTGAAATAAAGTTAGTTGCATTCACCTAACCTCTCAGTTACAACGTAACAGCTCACTCGCATGGCTTACTGAAATAGATAAAATTTCTAGGAAGTCAAAATTAAAAGTTTAAACGTTCCTACTTCATCTGATAAACCTTAAATGAAATGACATTACAATAAATTATAGATACAAAATATGATTGATAAAAACCACTTTAATGATTTATTAATCTATTGTTCAGTTGTGATGTAATATCCGGTTTAAAATATGGGAGTGAAATTTTAGGCCGTCTATTACATTTTCCAATTTCATGTTTTAAATCTCTCAATCCAAATTCTTCATTGTGTTCCTTGAAAACATTATTTAAATTTTGACATTTACAAAATATTCGTAAAATTTTGTAATGTTAACGAAAACTAGTTTCTTACAGATAAATTTAGACTTTTTTTCGAATTTACAATTTAACCGTTTTTAACAAAATGGTATAGAATGACAACTTTTGCTCTGTTTGGTTCCCTGTTAACACAAGAGTAAGTTTTTATGTCCTGTTCATTGACTTTTATAGTTTTCACTTAATCGATCTTCTGGTTTATTTGCATCGAGTACAATGTTAACACAGTTTCATTGTATACTCTACAGCGTACTTTGAAATACAATTGTTAAATGTAATTTCTACAAGGCAATTTTACCGTTTATATTCTAATTTAAATTTACTACTTTTTACGTCAATTAAATTCTTCTGAATACCCAGTAAATACATATGTACTTTATACTTATTAGTGTAATGTCACCAGATACTGTGAAAATTCAATTTCACCACAGTCTCTTGATATATAAATTCCCCGTATATTCTATCAAGGCAATTTTTCCGAATAAATAACAAATTATGAGTTTTGAACCCATATCGATGTCCTTTGTCAGTGGACCCATTCTTGAACCCACACAAGAGGGGCAATTGGCGATATTTCCTCTTCTCTACCCTTGCAATCCTAATCGACGATTCGGAAAAAGAAAGGAATCTCTTTCACCATCGCTCGCATGACTCAAAATTACATTGTGATGTCGTAAACCTTGATACGGTGTCATTACCGTGAAAAATTATATCACTAGCTCCAAAAGATTCCGACGATGTCTTCGAGCGTTCGAGACGACATAGGATCGCTATAAGAAGCGCACAAGATCTCCAGAGCCTGCAAAGATTTTAAGAAGGATAAGGATCAGGTTTGGAAGGGAATGGAACGTGAAGAGGAGAGAAAATATTAGGTCTCTGAGGAGTATAAAAGACGCCTACTTTCTTGAAACTCATTCTCGGAGCTGATCCTCTTTCGGTAGGATACTGGTCGCATCTCAAATTGGCGGGAGGTCGCCCGTTCCATGAGATCACGATGTTGCAATTGACTCTCAGAGAGAAGGGGAAGATTTGGGAGAAAGGGGAATAGGTATTCCGTTCTTTTTGCTGCAAGGTGTGAAATTGTAATATTCAATTTATGGTTACTTTTTTTTTAAAGATAACAATAGTTATAAGGATTATCATGAATTAATATTCTACTCATGACCATTTATAATAATAATAATAATAATAATAATAATAATAATAATAATAATAATGTTATCCAATGTATGGAATGTGTCTTGTTAAAAGTTATCATTGTATCACTGCCAACAAAAATAATAAAGGTTTCTCTATAATTCTGACAGGATCATTCTCTCTGCTACTCCAGGTAAGGATAAAATATATTCTAATCAGCAAATGTCATCAGGGAAAGTTAAATTGTCCCTAATTACTCCTGCATTAGTTAAGTAATATTTCACATCATCACATTAATATTGAGATGCAGAGGCGAAGACAAAAACTATCATTTATATGATCAATGACTCTGAGGCATTAATCACTTAAAACAATATACGTTCAAATTATAATATTATCACTGCAATTATTTATATTATTACTGTTATTTTTTTCCATATTATCTTCCTTATCTAATATGATAATACTTTTCCTTTCATTACCATTTTCTTTATCTGGGTTTATATCCTTATAATTATTACTGTTTTTATTATCATTATCATCATTAGCATTGCTATTAATACCATTGTTGTTATCCATTAATAGTTTAATTATTATCATCACTGTATATTCTTAATATTGTTATTTTCTATTATTGTCATCAAAATAATAATAATAATGATAATAATAATAATAATAATAATAATAATAATAATAATAATAATAATAATAATAATAATAATAATAATAATAATAATAATTAAAGTATCTCTCTATTTGTCATCTTACTCTAGTTTTTAAATCAAGTGATATGACACACAAATATACATAAACACACACGCACACACACACACACACACACATATATATATATATATATATATATATGTATATATATATATATACATATATATATATATATATATATATATATATATCTTTGTGTATATATATATATATATATATATATACAATGTTTACATGTGTGTATACATACATGTGTATGTGTTAGTATGTGTGTGGGTAGTAAATATCTGTCCAAATAATCAAGTTTAGTTGCCAACACTCATTTCTGTAAATTCCTTGATGCATTGGCGAAATTATACGCATGGCAATGTCCGGATCAACATTTGTTCATTTAAGATTGTAATTTTCTGCTTTCTTTAGTGTGACATAAATTGATCTGAATATCTGAAATAGTTATTCAACTTAACACTCTTTATATTTTTTACTGGTTTTCTCTATCTATTTTAATAAAAGTATATCTACGCTTCATTTAAGGAAAATGGTGATCAGATGTTTGGAATACAGAAGAAACTGGATTTCTCCAAATTAAATTTGTATCATTTATTTGAATAAATACAGAAATGAGAGGAAACCTCCAAAAGTAATTATAGGATAAATGAAAATTTCTTAAATAACCACTATTATCGTTCAAATAAAACGAGAAGATAAATTCAGAGTATACTCAAGAAATACGATTTTGCAAATGATAAGGGACTTCATTGTTTTCTCCGGATTAACTTCCGATTAAGTGAGATTATGCCATACTTGTCCTCTTTTAATCCGTGACTTATATTAACCGTATCATTAAAAATTTAATTAGAACTTGCCAGAAAGATCGAAGATCCCAGAAATTCTATTGAAAATTTGGATTCAGTTGTAATTAGATTTTTCTCAGAAACTATCTTGAAATTTTAAGCATATTTTCAATAACTTTCTTCATCTTCTAACAGGATAAAGGCGTATAAATTTTTTCCTCATTCATTAAGAATTTTCTTCATAAGCAATTACACCCAACGTATTCAGGAATCGTTTTCATTAGAACATTTGCAATTACCAAACTTCGATCGTTGATAATGCTTTTATTCGTGCTAGAGTTCCTGTTCTATTGAGAAGTTAAGATTTCAAAGGGAATTTCAAAAGAAATTTTGAAGTAAAGATTTCTCAATAAAAGACGAATTAAACGTTAAAATATTCAGCTAAAATAAAAATATAATATAATAAATGCAAGGAACATGTCTCTCCTTTCATATCTTTAGGGCATTTTACAAAAGCGTTTCATAATTTCTTTGTTAAAGAAAGGTCAATGTACAGTACAATCAAACATACACCAACTAAAGGTTTCTGTGACCTTTGGTATTATTCTTAAATGGAACTTAAAACGGCAACACAACTCTGTAATTTTACCCCAGTAAATCATAAAAGTTGAATTGAACGACAATATTAGCAGGTCAATGCAACTTTTAGAATCATGTTATAATTAGTTTAGCCGATGAGGATAAAAAAGGGGAAATGGGGACAAGTCAGTAAAACTTGGGCGTGAAACCCTCAATGAGATCTGGGGGAATTTAAAGCTCGAATAAGAAAACACTGGTGTACATACGAGTATGGGCACATTGGGAATCCATAAGGCTAATAATGGGGGATTGTTTTAGAACTGATAGACGAATATAGATTCAGGGTGTTAGTTTTGATAGATGTGATTATCTAAATAAAAATAAAAAAATGAAAACCATCCTCAACATTTCCCACAAGGAAAGGGCAATAAGCGGGATGATCTCAACATTTTGTAGTTAGCATAGATTTTACTACTTAAACCAACTATTGTAGGCTTTTATATATATATTAAAGTGATTAAGAGTAGTGGGCGTGGACTATGTTTATTTAGATTGCAAACTAATATTTGCCTTTTACGCTTAATCCTAGGATTCTACTCCAGACAAGGCCTGGACTGAGAGACATCCAGGATATTTGAGCCCGGATTTGGTGAAGACCCTCAAGCTGCTGTTTGACATAGTATTAGTCTTTTACATCAGCAGATGCTATACAGTTCTGTAAACCTCAATTCCTTGGATACTGATCCTATGGTCATTATACTGTAGTACACCACCACCCAATATTTTCCTATGGATCATTGCACCATACACCACCTATTGTCAGTCACCACAGATCTTTTCAATCTTCTTATAATTTATATATGTATTTTCTTATGGAAAAGTATTCATTTGTTAGTAATCTTACTTGTACTAACTTCATTTTGTATAAAATTAACTTTAAAGTGTTTTCCCCAATCCTCGTTAGGTAGTCATAGAGTACTGTCTAGGCCCAATAATATAATCACAAAAGACATCGTAATTCAAAAGGACTTTCTGCGCTTCCTTTACAAATGAAAATTAAATAATAATACTCGATATGTTACAAATTTTAAAACTGATAGGCTAGTGCAAAAGATAACCCATTGTTTCCAAAAAAGTGAATATTCCCTTAAGTGATTTAGGTGATTAACCACAACCACATGGGACATCATACAGTTATGTCCATGTTGACACATACTGATTGATTGATTGCTATTCTTTTTAAACATAATTCATTGATAATTATCAGTAGAAAGTATAAGATTTGGAACAAAGTGTCAAAGCCTTACATTTTTCAATAAGTGAGAAGACTTCCCTCATTAATACATTATAAAGAGATATTTAGATTTAGAAATTTAGAAGTAAAATTTTTAATTGAAAAAGTCCTTTATATAGATCTTCTAGAAAGTATCTATACATTGGAGAAGTCTTTAGTTAATTGAATAACAGGAGACGTGACTTCATTCAGTCTTTTCATTCTTTGTCATCGAGCAGTAGAGCATAACAAGAAAATTGACTTCCTTCACTCTGTTCAGTTTTTTATATTAATCAATATAGTTTTTGTTGCATAACAGGAAATCCGACTTATTTCCGTTTATTCGGCTTCTTATGCTGAGCAGTGGCACTTTCATCAAATAGGAAGTCCGACTCCCTTTAGTCTTTTTAGACTCCGACGCTTCTGTTTAGTTTCTGATACTGAGCAGTGGAACTTCCGTTCAATAGCAAAGCAACTTCCTTCAGTCTTTTCAGTCACCGACACCGAGCAGAAGAGCTTTTGTCGAATAAAAAGAAGTCTCACTTCCCACAGTCTTTTTAGTTTCTGACACTGAGCAATGGAGCTTTTGTTGAATAATAGGATGTCCGATTGCCTTCAATCTTTTCAGTCTCTGACAGTAAGCAGTAGAGTTATCGTCGAATAACATTCACTGACGCTGAGAAGTGGAGCTTTAGTCAAACAACAGAAAGTTTGACTGGCTTCAGTCTTTTCAGTCTCCAACACTGAACAGTGGAGCTATCTTTGAAAAATAGCAAGTATGACTTCCTTCATTGTTTCCAGTCTTCAACACTAAACAGTGGAGCTTTTATTGCATAACATGACGTCAGACTCCCTTTAGTCTTTTCAGTCTCTGCTGATGAGAAGTGGAGCTTTCGTGAAATACCAAGAAATCTGACTTCCTTCAGTCTTTTCAATCTCTGACGATGACAATTGGTGCTTTCTTAAAATAACAGTTAGTCTGACTTCCTTCAGTCTTTTGAGTCTCCAACACTGAGCATCGGAGCTATTATCATATAACAGGAAGTCTGACTTACTTCAGTCTTCTCAATCTCCTATGCTGACCAGTGTAGCTATCGTCTAATAACAAGAAGTCTAAATTCCTTCACGCTTTTTTCCCTTCCATGGTGATAAGTGGAGATTTCATTGAATAACAAGAAATACAATAACCTTCGGTCCTTTCAGTCCCGGATGGTGAGCAGAGGAGCTACCATCAATTAACGTGAAGTTTGACTTTCTTCAGTCTCTCCAGTTTCCGATACTTTTGTCTAATAACAGGAAGTCTGACAGCCTTTGGACTTTTCAGTCTCCAACACTGAGCAATGGAACTTTCGTTAAATAACTGGAACTCTGACATCCTTCAGTGTTTTCACTATCTGATGCTGAGCAGAGGAGCTTTCTTTGCATTGCAGGAAATCGGAAATCCGATTCCCCTTAGCCTTTTTAACGTCAAACGCTTAATAGTGGAGCTTTGATTGAATAGCAAGAAGTCTGACCAGTAAGTCTCTCCAGTCTCTGATGTTGAGCATTGTTACTTTTATCAAAAAAACAAAAAGTTTTACTTCCTTCAGTCTTTTTAATCTCAAAAGCTGACCAGTTTATCTTTCATCGAATAGCAAGAATTCAAACAATCTTTTATATCTCTGATGCCAAGGAGTGGAGCTTTCATTGAATAATATGAAGTCTGACTTCTTTTCAGTCACCAACATTGAGTAGTGGAGTCTTCAATGCATATTAGGGAGTGCAACTTCAATCTTTTTAGTCTTCAGTGCTGAGCAGAGGAGCTCTCCTTGAATAATGGGAAGTCTGTCATCCTCAGTCTTTTTAGTCTTTCATGCTGAACAGTGGAGCATTTGTCGAATAAAGGGAAGACCGACTTCTCTCAGTCTTTTCAATCTCCAACATTGAGCAGTGGAACTTTCGATGAATAACAGAAGCCTGATTTCCGAAAATCTTGAGGAAAATCTTCATGGTTCACTTTCGCCATTATGATCAATATGCGGCTGAATAACCTCATTCATTTGAATATGGTATTTTCAAGAGTTTACCTTTTATAAAGGCATGTTGGTCTCTGATAATTTCATTAAGGAAAATGAAAAAAAAAGATTTTATTCCATTTGGATATCGGATTGTTGATTATATGTTTAAAGAATTGTTATTTCAGCCCCCTGGGTCCAATGCATAACGTCAGAGCATTAACTCTGTATTGTTGCCCCCCAGGATCATGACTTGGTTCCTTCGGCTAACTCATAACCAGATTAAACTGGAGTACGAACCTGGATTTCTGACAAATGCACTGGACTGAGGCCTAGACCCTGTGACACATACCCCTTTCATGCCAAGAGCCTTGGATCGGGCTCCCTAGAAATACCAGTAGCCAGTTGGAACAGGAGTGTACAGCTTTTTGGCCTTGGTTGATGGAGGATCTTCGGAACTCTCCATCTCCCTTTTTGCCTGGACATTTTACTCCCGCTCCTCTTCAAGTCGCAATTCTTTCGTCTTATTATTATTATTATCACTATCCAGGCTATAACCAAAGTTGAAAAAGCAAGATGTTATAAACTCCAGGGCTCCAACAGGGAAAAATAGCCCAGGGAGGAAAGGAAACAAGGAGTTAAATAAACTATAAAAAAGAATAGACAATCAAAATAAAATATTTCAAGAGCGGTAACAACATTAGATTAGACCCTTCACATATAAACTATAAAAAATTCAAAAAAGTGGAAGAGAAATAAGGTAGATCAGCGTGCCCGAGTGTACCCCCAAGCAAATGAACTCTAATCCATGGTGGGATGCCATAGTACAGATACTATAGCACTACTAAAAGAATAAAGAACAATGGTTTGATTTTGGAGTGTCCTTATCCTAAAAGAGCTGCTTACCATAGCTCAAGAGTCTCTTCTACCATTACCAAGAGGAAAGTAGCCACAGAATAATTGCATTACAGTAGTTAACCCCTTGAGCGAAGAAGAATTGTTTAGTAATGTAAGTGTTGTCAAATGTATGCAGACAGAGGAGAATGTAGAACTAGTAAGCCAGACTATTCTATGTAAGTGTAGGTAAAGACAAAATAAGCCATACACAGAGAGAGGTATCCAGTGTAGTACTATCTGGCCAGTCAAAGGACTCAATAACTATGTAGCAGTAGTATCTTAACAGGTGGCTGATGCCCTGGCCAACCTACTACCTGCGCTAGTTGAGAAGACAGCACATCCAAATCTATTAATGAGCACTTGCTTGTAGTGAAACGACCTTCCTCCCCAACATCAGGACATGGGGACATAGCTTATCCTTCTTACCTCCCCAGTTGAGGGGAGACCATAAGTACTCCTGTATCTACTATGTTCAATGCTAGGGATTTTGCCCCAGCTTTTGTCAGCCCTCTGAGTCCTTCTTCATTGCTCTATTACATTGCCAATTCTCTCATTGGAACAGAACAATTGTATTTTTAGAGGTAGCATACATCGCCAGACCAACCTGCTGTATCCTCTTCCTTGGTTGAGTAAGATGGTACTCGAGATTCATCTGCCCTTCGGACACTGGACCTTAAACTGGTGCCAGTGATGGGGGAAATCCTTAATCAGAGCGAATGAGAGTGTTTCTTGGTGGACCTCCATGAACACATCCGTAGGTGCAATGGTGGAAGGAGAGAGACCTTAGGTACACCTTTGGGGAGGGCCTCGGTCACTGAGCGGCACTTTGTTTCCCTTGAAAGACCAATGCTATCCTTGAACCTGCTCTGGTCAGATCTGGCTACTTTAGTCACAGATTGGGTTGCCGATAATATCTGTGGATCAGAGATCTTAAGTTATCAGGTATTCGCAGATGGTCACCCATCCAAGAACTGACCAGACCCAATGTTATTTAATTTCAATTACCAGAATATTTTAGAGGAATTTGCATAAGAATATCAATGTCCAGAAATGGTTTCCTGTTTTATTAGTTTCTTAAAATAGAAATTAAATAGCTTCAACACGTGGACTAAAGGCAGCCCTTGTTACCAGTGAACAAGAAAACATTATTACTAAAGACCCCACATCGCTCGAGGGGAAAATATAATTAATACTGCAGTATTGAGAGAGAGAGAGAGAGAGAGAGAGAGAGAGAGAGAGAGAGAGAGAGAGAGAGAGAGAGAGAGAGAGAGAGAGAGTAAAGGAGCAGGAGGAGAAAGGAAGTGATAGAAATCAGAGGGAGGAGAGGTGGGAGTGCCAAAGTGGAATGGTAAAGGAAAACCAATTATCTTGAATAACAGAAAATACATAAATGCAATAGAGTCCTGGAAACTTAACTGGATGGAGGGATAAATCGCGGTATTCTGATATTATCCCATCAAAGTCAGGGAATACCTAGAAGTATGAGAAAAGAAACTGAGGAGAGATAACAAAGGATATCCTACATTTGAACATGTAGTGTAAGAGTTACCAGATCAAATAAGGTTAAAAACTTAAGGTGTGTAAGAATACTTGTGTCCAATACTGCTGGCATTATTTCGACTGAGGCAGAAGTTCGAGTCTTTGCCCAGCTAAAAGTATCTATCTTGAAAGAATTTCCAGTTGATATAGCTTATATTTACAATATCGAAGTGTATGGCTATATATATATATATATATATATATATATATATATATATATATATATATATATATATATATGAGTATATATATATACTTTTATATATATGTATATATATATATATATAAATATATATATATATATATATATATATATATATATATATATATATATATATATATATATATATATTGCGTTCATGTCACGCTCATGGGGGAGAAGAGGTAGTCATTCCCTGGTGAGCGGTGGAACATTGAAAAGTACACTCGGCAACCACACTCCCACAAATTACCAAACGAGTGGGTTGTAGATAGGAAAGGGGGAAGGGGTATAAAGGATTGAAACTGTCTGTGCTTATCTATTCAAATATTTAGACACCAATTTTTATGTCTGGGGTAAACTTCTTAGATAATTAATGCTCTTTATATCTATTAAAGTCATGTGTTATTGACACAGTCATATATATACAGTATATATATATATATATATATATATATATATATATATATATATATATATATATATATATATATGTATATATATATATATATATGTATATATATATATATATATATATATATATATATATATATACATATATATATATACATATATATATATATATATATATATATATATATATATATATATATGATATATGATAATGTACCGTGCGTGTTTCATATACGCTCGTACACTACAACTCTCTCTTCCCTGCACTATTAATAAACCAACCTTTGTAAACTTGATAGTTCATGCCAAATTTTATTTAACTGTTTTTGACGTTCTTTCTTGCTAGTCCTAGTGTTTAAGCTCGGTGTCTCTTTAATAAACTTTAGTTGCATTCACTTTGCCTCTTAGTTATTACCTAACTGGTGCCTTGCACATTGGTGACCACTTGAGTGTCAATCTTCTTCCTGCTTTCCCCCTCACTGCTGTGTCTTACTGTTAGATGATGCTACCTTCGACACTGACAAATACTATCAATGCCATGCCCCTGAAACTACTGTCCTTCGCCAGCAGAGAAGCGTTCGCCTGGTTCCAGTATCCTGAAGTCCAGTTCCCATCAAGGGCATGACTCAGTCAAGCACCAAAGCAGATAACGTTCTCGCGGTGATCCCAAGGACACTTTCCCAGATATCTCTGATTGGCTATGTGAGCAAGAGGACACCCCATTAACGTACTACTCCCTCAAATCATACCTGCTGGAGCAGTTCTCGCCATTGCCTAATGCTCGCATAGCAAAACTTTTTCAGCTCTCTCAAACACCATTGGGGAACCAAAAGACTTTGCTAGCTCTCAAGAAAATGACCAGTATCACACACTTGTAACCTGCCACAAACGGCTCTACCATGGAAGTGAATCTACTTCATGCCCTTTGGGTATGGCACCTGCCCAAACCTGTACGCATTGCCATCGCTGATATCAATATTTTGCCCATGAAGGACATGATGAGGAAAGTCGATGCCCTTTTGACAGACACTTCACCACCTTCAAGACCTCCATCAACACCTCCATTCTGGACCAAGTAGACAGCTATTCAATATCAACCAAAGCTGAAATATTTAAGATCCTTGTCTGTTTAATAAAGTTTAGTTACGCTCACTTCGCCTCTTAGTTATCACCTAACTGGCGCCTTACACATTGATGACCATTGGAGTGTCCAGCTTCCTCCCGCATTCTCACTCACTGCTGTGTCTTACTGTTTGATAACGCCGCCTTCCGACACTGACACTACTATCAATGCCACGCCCCTGAAACTACCGTCTTTCACCAGCGGAGAAGTGTTCGCCTGGTTCTAGCGTGTTCAAGTCCAGTTTCGCATCCAGGTCATGACTTAGTCAAGCACCAAACCTGATTACGTTCTTGCGGCAATATCTGAGGACACTTTCCCGGATATCTCCGATTGGCTATGTGAGCAGTGGGACACCCCATTAACATATGACGCCCTCAAATCATACCTCCTGGAGCAGTACTCGCCATCACCTGCCACCCGCATAGTGAATCATTTTCAGCTCTCTTAATAACCATTGGGGAAACAAAATGCTTCACTCGCTCTCAGGGAAATGACCAGTATCGCCCACATGTAACCTGCTGTAGACGGCTCTTCTATGAATGTGAATCTACTTCGTGCCCTTTGGTTACAGCGCCTACCGAAACCTGTACGCGCTGCCATCACCGATATTGATATTTTGCCCATGAGAAACCTGATGATCAAAGTCGACGCCCTTTTAGACCACCACTTCACCACCTTTAAGGCATCCATCAACACCTCCAATCCAGACCAAGTGGACAGCTAGTCAATATCAACCGAAGCTGAAATATTTATGATCGATGTCTGTTTAATAAAGTTTATTTGCATTCACTTTGCCTCTCAGTTGTCACCTAACAGGTGTAATCTCAGAAAAAAAAAAAAAATATATATATATATATATATATATATATATATATATATATATATATATTTATATATATGTGCAGAATATTTATATGTATATATATATATATATATATATATATATATGTGTGTGTGTGTATGTATATATATTGTATATATACATATATATGAATGTATACATACATACATACATACATACATACATATATATACATACGTATATATACTTGTGTGTGTATTATCACCTGTTTCTGGAGTACTTCATTATCTGTTCCCTGACGACAGAAACGAGAGAGTACTTGAGTAAATCCCCAATGAATCTCATTCCATTAAGATAATTGAAACAGCTCATTAAGAAGCACCCGATGTTGCTCAGAGACGGTCATTAGCAACACGGCAGAAATAAAAGACTTTGTTCACAATGTTCCATTTATTACGCCTCAAGGAAGGGGATGTTCATTAGTTCTGATGGGATATTGGTTGACATGGAAGGGATATTCTTCTTTTTGTGTGTACCTGTGTGTGATTTTCTTTGATGTTGTTGTAGCTGGTATTTTCATTATTGTAGCCTTCAGTGTCATTGTTGGTTATGCGTCTAACATTAATATCTGTTAATAGATTTTACGAGAAAGATATTCATTATTAAAGGATTAATGGACATCAATATTCATGCTTTAGCTTGTCATTTTTTTTTTTTTTTCATATTTCGAAATGGATTTCTTGCTGTAATCTTGTGAACAGTAAGTCTTCTAGGAATAATTTATTCGTTCTCTTGCCTTTACAAGTGGCTTAAAAGATAACATATTTTAAATACCAATTATAATTTTTTTTAGGACAATTTTTAGGTAATAGCGTATTGTGGTTATAAATTCCTAACACAGAGTAAACAGTACTCGCCTACTCGGATAAAAATAGATAACTTTTGAGTTTTATCACGAACATTTTAAATTGAATAAGTAATTTCCCTGAGAAGATAAAAAAATCCTAGTTTTAGGCAGAACTAAAGTATGTTTTTTCTAAATTTGCAACTGAAGTAAGACTGTCTGTTTTATTAGCTTAACTGTTTGCCCAATTACTTTAAATTTTGGCGTTTTCTTTTGCAAACAGAAGGATGGTACAGTTTTCTTTATACAAAACCCAATAACAAGAACATGGAATGAATATATAAAAACCTGAAACCCGGGTCAGACGATCAATAACAATATATCTGGTCAAGGGTTCTATATAGCATTGATAACCATAAAGAGATAAAAATATAATCTTAAGAAAGGATTATTCGTATCATGTAATTCATCCTAGCAGACAGACCGACAACTGGCAGGTGAACCAGCCCTACGATCTGCTGGGGTTTAGTTAATAAGGATATATATGTATTATCTAATCATGTACTATTGCGCCTTTCTCTTTCGTAGTCTATATTTATCCAAACTTCAAGGTATTGAGCTGAAAAAGTGAATAATCGACTGAATAAATAAATATACTAATATATCAGTAACTGATCTCCAACAAAATTTAATGGAGTCATCCATGGCCTAACATCAATCCGTGGTGGAAATTTGTCAGAATCCATCAATTTTTTTTTTCTTTTTCTTTTTTTTTTGACGGTATCTTTTAAATGGCGAAAAATGCATATCCGGATCTAGAATCCGGATCGAATCCGAATGATCTCCAAATTTTAAAGAGGTCATCCATGACCTAAGATCTACATGTGGTGACATTATCGTCAAAATCCATCGAGTAGTTTTGATGTTATTTTTGAAATGGCAAAAAAGCAAACTTGGATCTAGAATTAGGAGCATCTCCAAAATTAAATGGGTTCGTCCATGACCTTAGATCTATCTGTAGTGAAAATTTCGGCAAAATCCGTCGAGTAGTTTTGACGTGATCCTGTCCACAGACACACAGACAAATAAATAAACTAGATCCGGATCCGGATCATCTCCAAAACTTAAATGAGTCTTCCATGACTCATGATCTATTTGTGGTGAAAATTTCGTCAAAATCCATCGAGTAGTTTTGACATTATCTTTAAAATAGCGAGAAATCCAAATTTGAATATAGAATCCGGATCCAGATCCGGATCATCTCCAAAATTTATTGTAGTCGTCCATGACCAGAGATCTATCTGTGGTGAAAATTTCGTCAAAATATGTTGAGTAGTTTTGATGTAATCCTGTCCACAGACACAAAAAAAATGTAAATCCGGATCTAGAATGCGGAATCAGATTATGACCTGGATCAGTTCCAAGATTTAATGGAGTCGTCTATGTCCTAAGGTCTATCTTCGGTGAAAATTTCATTTAGAATCTGTCAAGTAGTTTTAACGTAATCCTGTTCACAGAAAAATGTCCATAGACACAAATGAACACAATCGATTGCAATACCTCTTTGGCGAAGGTAAAAAGAATATATAAACAAATCAATAGACAAAAAAAAAGCAGGAGGAATAAAAAACCGAGTAGTTCTTTTCGTAAAACCATCAACAATCGTCAGAAACCAGTAATTCTCTCTCTCTCTCTCTCTCTCTCTCTCTCTCTCTCTCTCTCTCTCTCTCTCTCTCTCTCTGGTATAACGCAAATGTTTTCTTTGTTGACCACACGGCATTGCACATTTGTTCAGTTACGTTTGTCTATGCAAATGTTAGCATAGGCCTTATCTGGGAGAGAGAGCTGACATAAGTCTTCTACGGAATTTAAAGTCCATTTTTGCAGACAAAGATGGTGAGAATACAAATGCCTTTAAATAAAAATAAAAAAATCCATATGTGTATTACAGCCTCTGTCTGAATTTCGTTCTATGATGGTGAGCGTTGTCTTTCTTCAGAGCCCCAAAATATTCTGTTTGCTTTGGCAAGTTCCCAAATGACTTTTCTTGTCGGTATTGGCTTATGTGCCATTCAGAGTAAACAAAAATAATGGAGGGAATGTTTGGTATAAGTTCAATTTCTGGCTAGTATTCAGTTATGAGATTGACTCAGTTAAAATAATACATGAAAATGACCGAATTATTATGTCCAATACGAATAATTGAAGAGGTATTGCTATCATTATCTCATGATCCATTTATTTTTTTTATGATATAGGCCTAATCAAGTATTGAAAAATATTATGATTTTAATTAACTAGTCAAAAGAAATGTATTTCGAATCATACAGTACCTACTTCACAATGAAAAGAAACAAAGAACCTGATATATAAATTGTTTGTATTTTGTGTTTAGTTTCCACGATTACTCAAATAACAGAAAATTCAACAAAAGAATGTCAAATGTTTCTCTATTGAAACATTTTATAAATCTGTCTTATGATAATGATAATAACCTTCATCACCATCATCTTCTCCTACGCCTATTGACGCAAAGGACATCCGTTAGATTCCGCCATTCGTTTCTATCTTGAGCTTTTAAATCAATACTTCTCCATTCGTCCTCTCCTACTTTACACTTCACGCTTCATAGTCCTCAGCCATGTTAGATCTGGGTCTTCCATCTCTTCTAGTGCCTTGTTTGAAAAAATTGGTGCACTAATCTCTCTTGGGTAGTACGAAGAGCATGAACAAACCTGACACTCGAGTAAGTAATCTCTCTTATAGTTTCCTATCTAGTCCTATCCTGCCATTTAACTCCCAATATTCTTCTGGGCTTAGTTCTCAAATCTACTATATCTGCTGGATACTGTTTCATTGCCATACCACGACTCATGTCCATACAGTAACACCAATCTCACTAAACTGATATATAGCAGGATTTTTATGTGTAATTTCAAGCGATTTGATTTCCAAATTTTATTTAAACTAGCCATTGTCTGATTTGCTTTTTTTTTTAATCTTCCATTAAATTCTAATTCTGAAGACCCTGTATTAGAGATCATAGTTGCTGAATATTTAAATGATTCTACCTCATTAATCCTTTCTCCTTCCAATGATATTTCATCTTCCACTGCATATTCCGTTCTCATCATCTCTGTCTGCTATTTATATTGAGCTCTACATGCTGTGATATTTCATGCATTCTGGTAGGCAGACATTGCAAATTCTGTGGTGTTCTGCTAATAAAGACAGTGTCATCAGCATACTCTAGGTCAGCTAATTTCATATTACCAATCCAGGCCAGTCCTTTTCCACCATCTCCAACTGCTCTATGCATTACAATATCCATGAAGAAGAGAAACAACACAGGTGACAAGACATTCCCTTGGAGTACTCCATTGTTCTCTGGAAATTCCTCTGATAGGATTCCACTAACATTTACCTTGCACTTATTGTGCTCAAGAACAGACTTATTCAATTTTACATATTTAAGAGGAACTCCACAATAATGCTGGACTCTTGACAAAATTGCTCGATGCACACTATCAAAGGCTTTTTATAGTCCACAAATGTCATAAACAGTGAATTCCTAGATTCTATATTCCTACATTGCTGTACAACATACCTTAAAATAAAAATTTGGTCAGTATAAGTTCTATCTTTTCTAAATCCCGCTTGTTCCTCTCTCAGCTTTTCATCAATCTTCCTCTCTAGCCTCTTTAGAATAAGCATACTATATATTTTCATGACAACTGACGTACGCGTGGTGCCTCTGTAATTATTGCAATCAGTCAGATCTCCTTTTTTTGCCATTTTCACCAACACTCCTAGCTCCCATTCATCAGGTTTTGCCTCTTCATTCCACATTCTACAAAATAATTTTGTAAGTATTCTGGAAGTCACTTCATTTTCGGCCAATATTATCTCAACAGTTATTCCATCGTATCCAGGGGCTTTCCATCTCTTGGTTTTTTTTTAAGAATAGCTTTGACTCTAAACACACTAAATTCATTCATTGACACATCAAGGTCTTCCCCAGCTTCAGGTATATCAATCAAATTATTCCCTTCATATCTCCTATTCATGACCTCACTTCAGTGTTCCATCCAACGTTTCCTTTCGTCATCATCAGTTGTTAAAACAGATCCATCTCTTTTTTTTTATAGGTATATGTTTCTTCTTCTATGCCCCCGTGGAGATTTCATTAATAATTCTATGAGCAATTCTTACACCATAGTCACTCCCTGAACTCATACCTTCCTCAGCCTCGTCTGCTTTACTGTCTAAATATTCTCACCAGTCATTCTTGGCTTCTCTTTTGACTTCACTATCTATACTAGAATTATTAGCATGCTCTACCTTGTAATTTTCATTACTTACTCGAAAACTTTTAACAATCAATTTCTATCTTTGTCTCCTTTTTATGGTATCACATGTATAATTTGATATCCATGGCTTTCTCTTTGTAAATACATGTCCGAAAACTTCACTACCAACTGACTGATATATGTCCTTAATATCACATCATTCCTCACTACATGTCTGCTCTCCTTCTCCTAAAGTCTCTAAGACTGCAAATCGATTTATGCATTCAATTACAAAGGTTTCTTTGTGATCTTCTTCTATAAACTTAGTTGCATCACACCTAAGTGTTCTATCTACATTTCTATTGGGTGCTTTCAGTTTTACTTTCAGTATGGCAACGAGGAGCTAGTGATCACTACCAATATCTGCACCTCTATAGCTTCCCACATTTCTCGGAGTCCTCCTTCTCTCTTTATTAATGGCTATGTGATCTATTTGATTTTTCTAATTGCCGCATGATGAAGCCCATGTATATTTGTGGATGACCTAGAGCTGGAAAAGAGTACCTCCATTAACATGATCGTTTGCTGAACAAAAACTTACAAAATGGGCTCCATTTTCATTTGAACTTCACCAAATCCCCTAACACCCATCACATTCTCCATGCCTTGAATAATCTTTCCCACTTTAGCATTGAAGTCACCAATCACAGTTTTCATTTCTCTCTCTCTGGGATCTCATCTATTAAGCTCTGCAGTTCTTCATAGTATTCATCTTTCATTTCTTCAGGGTCATCATTTGTTGGTGCATAACACACTATAACGCTCATATTGCACTGCTTCGATTTAAACTTTATAAGTAACAATCTGCTATTTACAGCTCTCCACTCAGTTAATGCCTTTTCTGCTCTTGGTGTCATCATAATTACTACCCTTTCTCTTCCAACCCCATCAGTTATTCCTGAATAAATATATATATTGCCTTGTCTAAGATTTCCTTACCAATCCCCTTACAATGTGTTTCACTTAGGGCCAAGATATCTAAATTATACTTTATAAATTCATTCGCCATCTGCTGTAACTTTCTAATTTTCTATTTTTCTTTAGGGTTTATTAGCCGGGAGATTTTTAGGGTTTTAGGACATTTGCGTCCCGGACATTTGCGTACCGGACATTTGCGTCCCGGACAATTGCGTACCTGGACATTTGCGTCCCTGGACATTTGTGTACCAGGACATCTGTGTCCCTGGACATTTGTGTACCTAGATTATTTTCAAATAAATTTGATGGAATTGTAATTATATTTTTGTTTAAGAGGGATATTAAAAGTTTAACAAATAATTCAGAATGTATGAATATACATTTTAAGAAATTATTCTTGTTTTCAGGAGAATATTTTTCCAATAGTGGAATTGCAATTTTATTTTTTTTTTTAAAGTAATAGTAATCAAAAGATTAAAAAAAGGAAATTATAGGTTAAACAAATAATTCAAAATGTATTGATATTGTGAGCTATCCCTCTTAAGAAATTTATCTTGTCTTCAGGAGAATATGTATCCAAGATTGCCAGGATTCTCTTATTAGCAGTTATATTTTTTTGCCGTGGAAGAACTCTTCGTTGAAAGTCGCTTTTTTACTTTGGGGCAATGGCCTTCTCCTTTTTCAATATTTTAGTTAACTTCTAGATAGAGGAGTGTTGACAAGATAACGAATATTGCAAAGCATTATGCAATCTCTCAAAACTATTAATAGACCTTGGCAACTGGTTAATAACACTTTCTCGTACACTCCATGAAGCTATAGCAAAAATTGGTTCCATCCCTATTCCTCTTCGCCCTCTTACTTGGCCAATATACGTCATCTCAAAATACTCGATAAATTCTTGAGGTAAATCATACCAGAATCAAACGCAAGGAACTTTCCCCCAGTCAAGAAAAAAAAAGTAGGATTCCGGAATCTCAAAATTATTTATTTGCCGTGGGATAGGGGGTACATTATGTGCCTTTTGTCTCCATCGACGTATATTTCTTCCCCGTGATGAAAAAACTGGCCGTTTTGAAATGGAATACTCATCTTCATTAGCGATCGTTTCTCCGATAAGACTTCTTGATGGCTCATACGTTAACACTGAAGCATTTTTCAACTGGGACATAGCTTCTTGTGCTTTGACTTCTGCAGCTGAGGAGCCATGACTATGCTCATTATGGCATGTCGTAACTAGGTCGTTCACTGTATGAATTCTTTCTTTGCAAGATCGCACTAGACACCTCCTGTATGTTTTTGTTTCATCAGAGTTTTTCTTATGATAGTGGTAACTGTAATTTTCATTGTCCACAAATATTTTTCCACCAGTGTTAGATTTCCGGAACTTAGCCATAGGTTCCGAATTTCGAAATATATAAAATCCTAATACCAATAGATTTTTTTGTTACACACTGCTGGCGAGAACTAGAATTGCTAGCTTATTTTTCTCCTGCTTTAGAAAAGATTTATGTTTTATTTCTGGTAAACTACCTTTCAGCTTGTTTAAAGTTACTCAAGGTATTAATGAGTGAATTTCTATACCAAACAATTCTTGGGTTTATATATATGTTTTTTATATATGGTAACTATCTTTAAGCTTATTATTGCTTGTTTAGAATAAAGGTAAGGTGTAACTGAGAGAGAGAGAGAGAGAGAGAGAGAGAGAGAGAGAGAGAGAGAGAGAGAGAGAGATTTTAAAATATGGTAAATTCAAAATATTTCGGCTACTTATATGTCCAGGTACACAAATGTCCAGGGACACAATTGTCCCATTACGCAAATGTCCAGGTACGCAAATGTCCGGGGACGCAAATGTCCGGTACGCAAATGTCTGGGACGCAACTGTCCGGCCACCGATTTTTAGCACCCCGCTATGCCAGGGACTTAGGGCTGTTCTGTCATTTTGGCTTTCCATAGACTGACTAAATGAGCAGTGCCTATCTAACTAAGGCAAGTGACCCCTGCTGGTCCATACTAATTTTAGTAAGATCATCTGCCAGGTATCGAGGGTATAAGCCGAAGAGACAGCTTGTCTATCGCCTTAAACGCAATCCATCCCCCTGCTGCCAGTGATTTCGAGATCTAAGGGGCCATTTCCTCTTCACCGAAAGTTCTCACCACTTCACCAGGTTGCTCATCCACTTATATAACCTTTGGCAAACACGGATTGCTACAATATACTACCTAGCATAGTATGATATGCCGCACAGCATGGTAGATATACCACCTAGCACGGTAACACCATAATATTAATGATAATAATAATAATGACAGTATTAATAATAGTAATAATAACAATAATAATAATAATAATAATAATATTAATAATAATATTAATAATAATAATAATAACAATAATGATAACTATAATGATAATCAAAATAATAGTGATAATAATACTCAGGAAGGTGACAGAGGTCTGTTATTGCATTTGCTGATGATAATTGTAGCAAGCATTGTGCATAGTTAATTCAGTACACCTAATCATTATCTGCTTCTTTTCTTTTGCCTTATCCGTCAACAATTCCGTATTGTTAGTCTCATTATAACATTCAATTAATGAACCGATTGAGATTTCCCCCCTTAAAGCAGAAACAAGTTGCTTGGAAACTATTCCAAACACCTGGCATCAAGAATAGAATCAACAAAACACAGTTTGATAATCTCAGTCTTTGTGAACCAAAGAGTTTTGCCGAAAATAATCAAACATGAGTTCAGGGTAATGAAATTTACAAACGATTATCTGGGTCAAAGAGTTTGGGTCTTGGCTTGATGAGTTTGCATCTCGAAGAGGGTCGGAATTTTAAATGAAGTATTAGCGGGTAGTCTGAGTATACCAGCTGCTAGTCCATGGAGTAGTGTGTAGTCAAACACATGTTTTCAGGGCGGTTAAAAGGCTGATGGCCGGGTCAAAACATCTGGCTATGTCGGGGAAAAGTTTAGGTCAAAAATGTTGTTTTACAAGACTATGGGCCACGCTGTAAGGCATATTAAACTCCCTTGGGATTCCAAGAGCTATGAGTCGTACATGAAAGCAATCAATATGACTGTGAAGGTAGATTATTCTGACAATTAGCAATATCAATATTGATATCAAAATTCAACATGCCTACAGAGGGAGTCCTCGAAAATTTATTAATTTTTATACTAAGGATATAATTCAGTTAGTAGTACACTTATCATTAGGTTAGAAAGTACATATAGATAAACATGTTTGAGCATTCAAGCTTAATCTATTCAATACTTATCATTTCGAACAACCATCCTCATTTCGTTTCTTTCTAACAGTCCATCCTCTTTTATCTTAAGTGTCCAAGTTTCTTCCTCATATAGAAGTACAGGCATCATGACTATTTTATCGATCTTCATTTTTAATCTTAATGGCATTTTTTTCAAAAACAACTACAGTTACTCCTCTTCAATTTTGCCATGCTTCTTTTGCTCTCCGTCTCATTGCTTTCTCAGTACCTCACTCCTATGTGATTATCGATCCTAAGTAGTTAAATTCATTGTTCTGTTCCATCACTGTACCATCTTCCACTTTAATGCTTACTTCTTTATGTTTTCTATACTACTACTCTAAGAACTAACTCTGTTCTTTAAATGTTCAACTTCCCAGAGTTAAGACAAGCCATGTGCTCGCCATAAGAACTGCTGGGAAGCCAAGAGTAGTTAGTTGAGTCCGAGTTCAGGTCAAGCTCCAGTCGTGATTGGGCAATCCTTATTAGGCCCATCCGCCATGGTAGGCTTATCTCAGTCGTGGCTGGCGTCGATACGCAACCAGCCGCCTAATAACTGTCCTTTTTATTGCAACAAACTGTTTCCCCTCTAAGTCCGTTCTCTCCGAGTGTGTCTGTATTAATTCAGTGATTCAAAGTTATCTACAATTATGACCATTTTACAATAAACTATTCCAGTGATTTAAAAGTCAGCGAGAGACTTATATATCCTTTGTTATATAATTAAAGATATTTAAAGTTCCATTTCATTCATTCACTTTGAAGAAGATTTCTGCTCATGTTTCTGTGAAAATCAACTTTGACAATAAATCCTCTTTACGATGTAAAAGTCTTCTAATTTCCGGCTTCTCATCATTTAATTGCCTCACATAGTGACAAATTGGTGGCAGCAGTGGGATAAATATGATGAAAAATAAGTGTGAAAATCAGCAAAAGTTCGAGTGCCACAGCTTCCAAAAATTAATTTAAGACGTGAACAATGATGGAATAAGAAAAAAGAATGAAAGGGAAACGAAGACACACGAGAAGCAAGAAGAAGAGGAAAGGAAAAACTCGGAAGAAAAACC
>NC_090741.1:125339426-125354426 GCF_036898095.1 Palaemon carinicauda | reverse complement strand
CAAGTAATTGAAGTGTTTTTGAGAGACTTTGAAGTAGCCACATATGGGTGGTCGGAAAAAGAAAAAGCTATTCAAATAATTAGATTGCTGAAAGATGCTCTGGCAATGGAAGTAATGTGTTGGCCCCAAGAAAGTTTAAGAAGTTATACTGAAATAAAACGACGTTTAATTGAGAAGTATGCTTTGCCTGATGCGAGAGAAGGTGACTTAAAAGAAAATTACCAACCCGAAATACGGGAAGGTGAATCTGTTCTTAATTTTGCAACTCGCATTTTTCGGGATTGTGATTCGTTTGCTACCCGGACTGCCAATCTCCCAGAAGGTGATAAAAAGGCAATTGCCCGTAAACATATTCGCAGATTAGTAAACCCGTATTTATGTGGTTATTTGTTCAATAACAATTGCTCGTTAGCAGACATAGTGAGTGTGATACAAAAGATTTTAGACTGTTTACCAGAAGAAAAAACGACTGGGAATAACGGGGCCGATTCTGAGAAGATGGCAGCCATAGGAGGAAGTCGACCCCCGAAGAGAGGTAAGGGGGAATGCAGTCAGCAGATTAGCAGAGGCTTCAGATGTTGGCACTGTGGGGGAGAGGAGCACCGACGAGTGGAATGCCCCACCAAAAGATTCTCCCGTTGTTACACTTGTCAGGCCTACGGTCATTTATCTCGAGAGGGCCCAGCAAAAAACGCCCAGGGCGGGTGGGCTGGGACGCACGCACACCTCCCCCCGCCCAACGTCCCAGGAAAAGGTAACAGGGGAATGGGGAGACGAGGGAGTTTGATGCCCCACCCCGCATGACATCACAAGCAGTAGTCAAGGAAGCAGTGACGACAGACGTGACAGAGCAGGCACTGGGACCTCCATCGATACCCCCGACCTCACCCCCGCAGCACTAGGGAGAGGACCAGGGAGTAGCGGTACGGAGGCCGAGGTCATTAACCTATGCTCAATATCTCGTAATGGCCATCTGGGAATGTTAGCAGTTAGGATCAACCTGCTAGATAAATCCATCCGAGCGCTGATTAACACGGGAGCCAGTGTTTCATTGATTGAAAAAAAAAATTTTCCTCAAATCCACTACACCCAGCGGCATCCATTGTTCTTGACACGCCAGGAGGAAATAAACTACACATAAACCATACATCAATCATCCAGTTCAAGGTGGGGTCTGTGAAGTTTACACATGTTTTTTTGTCTTGCCTACCTTGGGACTTCCAGGAATAGAAGCTATACTTGGAATAGACTTTATATCTAATAATCAAATTTGCATTTTTGGGGGAAAAGATACAATAACAGTAAAAGCTGGTGGGCACATTTTGCCAATAGAAAGTCATGAGGCAGTAAGTGCGTGTGTTAGCTCGGAGAGACATTTAAGTAAGATATCAGCTATACCTAAGAGAGTAAGAGAGGTGAAGTGTTGTCCCCCCTGTCCCTTACGAGCATATCTGTGGCGCCGTGTCGCCCTCTTGCGGAAGGAACCAAGGTATTTGTTAAACCCCATGACAATTGGGCCCATATGATATTAGAGGGCTTGACAAAAATTAAAGAGAACAAAGCTGATATAACGATAGTTAATTTGTCAAATAAAAGAATTGTTTTAGGAAGTGATTCTGTGTGTGAATTAGAGTTATCTGAAATTGCTTATAATGGGATGTTGGGATCCACAACTCCAGCCCGCACAGACGAACGCACTCAGAATTTGATTATGCAAGCGCGAAAATTATGTCCCTCAAAATATCAGCCTGCAGTTAGTGATATTGTCAATAATTATTCTGATGTAATTGCAATTGGAGATGAGCCACCCGGGAGGATTGATCGATTTCCCTTTAGCATTAAAACTGGGCAGGCGGAGCCGATCAGGTCAAGGCCTTATAAGGTACCCATCCATTTCCAGGGAGAGATAGTAAGGGAAATTAATAAATCAAGGGAACAAGGGATAATCGGGAAAAGCGAATCCCCCAGGGCTACTCCAATTGTAGCTGTTAAGAAAAAGGATGGCTCGGTAAGACTGTGTGTTGATTATAGGAAATTGAATGCAATCACTAAGGATAATGCATTCCCTTTGCCCTCAATCGAAAAATTACTTTTGAAAGTACGGGATAGCAAATATTTTACAACTGTTGATTTAAAATCTGGATACTATCAAATATCCATTCAGGATGACAGTAAATGTAAAACAGAATTTATAGCTAACGATCAATTATTTCAGTTTAATTTTCTTCCTTTCGGTGTTAAAAATGCTCCAAGTCATTTTTCTTGAGTAATGATGGCGATTTTGTCGCCCTTAATTGCCCATAATGTTCTTGTTTATTTAGATGATATCATAATTACAGGGAAAACAGCCGAAAAACATAATAATAATATTCGTAAAGTTTTAGAAGCATTGCAACGTAATGGTATGAAAATAAATTTGTCAAAGTGCACATTTTTCTTTAAGCAGGTCGAATTTCTATAATAACCCCAGAAGGTATCCAACCCTGCCCCAGTAAAGTAGCAGCTATTGCAGATTTCCCCAGGCCACGTAACTCTAAGGAAGTAGCTGGGTTCCTTGGGCTCACTGGGTATTACCTTAAATTCATAAGAGGTTTTGGAGAGATAGCGAGACCCTTGGATGCTTTAATGAAACAAAAAGTAATAAATTTGGGAGAGGAAGAAGAAAGGGCCTTTAACCATTTGAAAGCTGCCTTAACTAGCAATGAATTACTCGCATATCCTAGATTTGATCACCCGTTTTTAGTGACAACAGATGCAAGTAATGTAGCTATTGGTGGTGTAGTGTCTCAACGTGATGATAAAGGCAGAGAGAGACCCATTTGTTTTGCTTCCCAGGCGTTAAAAGGCACAGAAAAGAATCATAGTACATTCAATCGAGAGACTTTGGCTATTCTTTGGGTTCTAGAGAGGCATCGGTTCTTTTTATTAGGTCAGTCGATTGAGTTACAAACCGATCATCGCCCCTCAAGTGATCTGTATTATAAAAGTGATTTGACCTCTCGTCAAACGAGATGGATTGATAGACTGTTAGAATTTAATATAAAGGGTTTTCACCACATAGAAGGTAAGGCTAGCAAGGTAGCTGATGATCTCTCTAGAAGTGCAGTAATAGGAGTAACAACTAAGACACAAAAGAGGAACGAAGAACGTAACCAAAATAGTGAAGACCCCCATCATATTACAGAAAACAGAGAACGGGATAAGAGTTCTCGCGATGCACATACAGTAGATGGGAGAGAGAGAGAGAGAGTCGACTCGGGAGAGAGAGAGAGAGAGAGAGTCGACTCGGGAGGGAGAGAGAGAGAGAGAGAGAGCAGACTCGGGATAGAAAGAGAGATGAATATATGTGGATGACCGAAGACATGACCAGGGGTGTCCAGAATGAATGCCCTGATGATGCAGGTTTGATTGACTTGGGAGGTTGGGACATAAAAGAAGTCCGAGAGGGACAGAAAAAAAGAGGAATGGATGGAAAGAGTGTGAGCAGTGATTAAAGGGGAATCGGAGAGTTATCCGTCATTTCTGAATGTGGCTCGTGAGAAATTTTTAATTGAAAATGATGTCTTATATTGTGCTTACGAGAAGAGGGGAGGGGAATTTTGTGCACGGGTAGTTCTTCCTCCCTCTTTAATTAAACGAGCCATCCACATTGTACATGCAAGTCCGTATGCAGGGCATTTAGGGATTGATAGAACATTAAGGAGAGCACGTGAATCCTTCTTTTGGTTAGGAATGAAAAAGCCTATAGAGAATTATATAAAATGTTGTCATACTTGTAACTGTTTCAAAGAACATAAAAACACTGTACCGGAAGCCAGAAAGTGGCCGATTGTTCCCATTAAATTCTATAGAGTGCATATGGATGTAGTAGGACCATTTCCTACTGGGTTAACACAACATAAATATATAGTGTATTTGTGGATGCATTTACTCAGTACACTCATACTTACGCAATGTTGGATAAATCTGCAAATTCATTAGCCCAGGCACTCTGCTTTTTCATTACTAGGTTTGGTTGCCCGAAAATTTTTATATGTGATAATGGTCTTGAGTTTATAAATAAGGTGGTGAAATCGGTCATGGACTTGATGAAAATTGAACACTTTTCAGTGACCACATATAGGCCTTCAGCAAATGGCTTAGTAGAGTCGCATAATAGGGAAGTAGTGCGAATTTTGCGTTACTTAGTGGCTGATGACCCTCTTCATTGGCAAGCCATGCTTCCTACAGCTGAGCTAGCTTTGAACATTACATATAATGCTTCGCTCAGGGACACGCCTTTCTTTTTAGTGTATGGACAGGATCCTGTGTTACCATATACGGTTCTCATCAATTCGCAACAATTGCCAAATTATTCAACTGAGCAATACCATGTATATTTATTAAATTTATTGAGGAGAGTAATGAACACCACGGAAAGGTTTTGGAAAAGAGCTAATGAAAATCCCAGCTCAAAGTATGATGGTCGTTTCAAAACCGCATCGGTAAAACTATTTGTGGGCGATCTTGTGTATTTGAAACGATTGCAACCTAGGAAACACAAACTAGAGCCAGCGTATTTGGGTCCTTACAGAGTAAAGATGATTAAGTCTAACACAGTAGTGATACAAAGCATTGTTAATAGCTCAGTGTCTGAACATCATCAGGCCCACATACATTGGGTACCTGAAAAGGTAGTTTACAAAAGTGTTCCTCCTTACCCCTGCATACGTGACATCCCTCGAGTTGATGAGTAGAAATTTTTTTTCCCTTTGCTGTTGTTGTTGTTGTTTGAACAGACCTCATTTCTTCTTTCGACGTGTTTTAAATAACGTGATGATAACAATGTCTTGTGTTGATGCTAAATTTATATGTAAAATGCTGTGGTAATTTTGCTGAGTGTGGAAATACATATAACATTGTTGAGTGAACCTAAAAACAATCAGAGGTTAAATAGGTCAAGTGAGATCCATCAGGCGGATGTTGTATTATTCATGTATTTATATGATTCCTGGTTGCTGGGGCCGGGGCGGTTCCCGAATGGCAAGTGGCTGCGGGATTAAAGTTCAGCCTTGAGGATAGGCAGTGTTAGAGAATGTTTAGATGTGAATACCTTATACTTAATGTTATAAGAGAAGGGAGGGAAGATGAATGATTTTCTTGGGATACGGCTAGTGACCACCGGTTGCAAGTGCAAATGTTGTAGTGATTTAAATAAATGGTGAAACGGTGGTAGTGAGATGTGTTGCGAAATTTTGCCGTAAACCTGGACAAGTAAAATCGAGGGATGAAGGAATATCTATGCCTACCCCTGTCCCGCCCAAGAAGCCCGTATTGCCCGCAACCAGAGGAAGGTTATTGATGAGGTTATATAGACCTGATGTTATGGTATTTTTTTTCCACTTTGGGTATTCTGTGTTTTGGTTGCAGAAGTCTTAAAAAAATGAGTGGAATTATTTATATTGTTTTGAGTACATTTTTACGTGCAATATTTCATTTTTTCATTTTTTTGTGGAAGATGTGTTGTTTTATTTTTGGGTGATTTCTATATATATATATATATATATATATATATATATATATATATATATATATATATATATATATATATTATGTTGCATTTCATTTTAATACATGCCAGGCCTATTCCGGGTTGGAGTGTCCTCCATATATCATTGGCTAGTGAGGGTGAATGCGCACCTCCTCCCGGAATGAGGAGCTTGGTGGGGGAGTAATGTCCTAATTCGTGTATGTAGATGTCTTGTATATCAAGGTAAATGAACTCAATATTCATGAGTATTCTACAAAAACCTATGTGCCTGCATGTTTTGCAATGGCTGCATTTTGATAACGAAGGCAGTAGTTAGTTGCCGATGAGCACTCGAGTTGATAAGTCCCTCACCTGAGAGGGTAGATTGTACAATGTGTACTTACGAACAAATCTTTTTTAATAAATGAAGAAAAATATACGACTCATATCCGTCTGCACGGGTCATATATATATATATATATATATATATATATATATATATATATATATATATATATATATATCATCACTATCATTATTACTAGCCAAGCTACAACCGTAGTTGGAAAAGCATGATGCTATAATCCCAAGGGCTCTAACAAGGAAAAATAGCCCAGTGAGGAAAGGAAATAAGAAAATAAATAAACGATATAAGATGTAATGAAAAATTGAAATAGAATATTTTAAAAACATTAACAACATTAAAACAGATATTTGATATATAAGCTATAAAAGGACTTATGTAAGCCTGTTCAAAATAAAAAACATTTTCTGTGAGTTTGAACTTTTGAAGTTCTACTGATTCAGCTACTCGAGTAGGAATATATATATATATATATATGTTTGTATATGTATATGTATATGTATATGTACATATATGTATATGTATATATATATATATATATATATATAAATATATATATATATACATATATATATATATATATATATATATATATATATATATATATATATATATATATATGTATATATATATATATATATATATATATATTGTATGTATGCATGTATATATATATATATATATATATATATATATACATATGTATATATATATGAAATTTTATCTAGTATATATATATATATATATATATGTGTGTGTATTTATTTATATGTATATATATACATATGTATATATGTTACAGGCAAACTGTGTAACCAAGCATTTCGCAAAATGACTAAATATTTTAGGCATTTCGTGAAATGACTGATTCAGTTAGGAGTTTCGCGAAATGACTAAAATTTCCAGGCATCGTGCGAAATGACTGGTTTTATAGCCCAAGGATTTTGCTATTGCCAGGGGCAAGATTTTAGGTTAGATATTATATATTTCCAGGAATATTGTATATTTCTACGGTATTTTAGTAGCAACAATTCTAGAACAACATATTTCTCAAAACCCTATATCATTTCTTCTTTCATTAAATACACAATTAGACGGAGGAGCCTTTCTTCAGCTCCTCACGAAGAGATATTTTTTGTTTTTGGTTGATTTCATCAACAATCGTTGGGGGAACAAGTTGAATTCAATTCATGTGAACTTTGTCTTTAGTAACCTGTCTTTACCCCTATACTGTATAAGTCATTTTCATTTACTTCCATGATGATTCCTAGGAAATCTCTTGGATCCCCCCTCCCCTGTCAACAGGCGGAACTGGCACAGCGATATTATCCCCTATTTCCCCTGCCTTTAAGTCGATCCTACTACGTCTAACCATACGTTCTGCTTGGCACACTTCAGCCTTTCTGGCCCTTTTTCAGTTCTTGGAAATTTCTTGTTGTCCTGATGCAATATGCGGTGCTGAACTGAGTGGACCTGGGGTGGCTAGGTGAAGATGGTGACTGGCTCAGAGGCCTCGAGTGGCTTGTCAGTTGGATCACTGGGAGGCTGGGCTCCTAGTGCTGCAAGATCATCTTCTCTCTCTAAGTGGTCAACGGCCTCGTGAAGCAAGCTAGTGGAAGTGAGTCCAACCTTTGCATCCTCTCCAAGAAAAGCAGTATATGGGGCAGTCTTGATCCCTGAATGGTATGACGAGTTCTTCTAGTTCTGAACAAAACGAAGGCTTAGGGACCAATCTCGGGTGTTGTAGTCAGAGAGCCAAGAAACCAGCACGTCTTTGATGTCCGAGTTCACCTGTTCGACTGAACCTTTACTCTGTGCCTCTCAGGGTGCTGGGGCTTGCCATGTACAAGATGCGGCCAGAGATCCTTCAACTCTCGAACACCTGCGCAGTGAACTTAGATCCATTGTCTGATTGTAGGATGCATGGAGCACCAATCAATAAGAAGATATCCAAAAGCTGAAAAGCAACATCAGCTGCTCTCTTGGATGTGAATGGGCGCAGGATGACAAACTTGGTCAGATGGCACTGGTACACCATGACCCACTTGTGTTGGGCTTATGGAGATGACTGCCTGTTAATTAAATCAATTTGGAAACGAGAATTGAAATCTTAAGTATGGGGCTAACAACAACTCCCTTTGTCTTGGTTCATTTTTTCTTTACTTGGCAGGTAAGGCAGTAGGACTTGAACATGTCGACAGCCTCCCTTGTGATGTTTGCAAATTTAGAGTATGATATTGGCTTTAGTTAAATCTACAATCCAAATTGTTTCAAACTATAATCTAAAACTGCTTATATTGATGAGTGTACTTACTTGTTCAGAATATAGTATCCATGGCAAGACTTGAAAGATTTATCCTGTGAGGCAATCTTCAACTCTTCAATTGTCGAAAAATACACATCCCTAGGCAACAGGTATTTTTGACATATAACATACTTTTTATAGAGCTTATTCCTAAATTTAATTTCAGACGCATTTGCCATTTTGAAGTCTATCAGAATATCAAAGTTGTAAATAGATGTAAATGAATCACTTCAACATTCAGTCAAAATGAACCTTCAGGAAACACTCATCCCTAATTAGCTCACTGGTGATTGGCGAATTACCTGCTCACATATTTAAAGAAATCAAAGAAAGAGGCCATTTCAAACGAAACTAAATCAACTTTTCAGGTAGTTGAATCTAAATTGAACACCTGTGCTTGAAACAACTCTGGCTACAATTTCTATGAAAATGAAATATATGAATAATGTATGGAAATGTTTAACATATATACATAAATAAAGACTAATTATTACATAAAGATTTAAAATAGACCTTCAGTGAATAAGAATCCGTGTCAACACCCATATATACTTTAAAACACATAAAAGGGGTGTTTGCAAAATATTACCAGAATTACAAAGTTTGCCTGAATTCCATCATCAGGCAAAGTGGGTAAAGAGAACTACTAAATTTCAGTCATTTCGCGTAATGCCTGGACATTTTAGTCATTTTGTGTAATCCCTAAGCATATCAGTCATTTCACAATATGCCTAAAATCTTTAGGCCTGGTTACACAGTTCACCTGAAACATACACATACACACATACACACACACACACACACACACACACACACATATATATATATATATATATATATATATATATATATATATATATATATATATATATATTGTCACGCGCCCGTATGCTTGTGAGTCCGGCCTTGCTTAGGGAACTCTGCGCGTACACAAAGGATAATAATGGTGAGGTCGCCAGTCGGTAATAAGACAAGGAATACCGACAAAACAGATAAATTTACAATAATACTTAAATGAAGATTAATAAAAGGGGAGCACAACAGATAACTGCTTCATATTTCAAGTAAGCCACGTGGCTTCGCCTGGAGTTGGATTGTCACGTGCTTACAGGGAGTTAATAGTAATCCGTAGAAGGTTTTCAGCATCGCAATCTCATTCCCTGGAAAAGGAAATAAATTTAATTATTATCTGAGCACTTACTTCCACTGGCTGGGAACACGGAGAAGTTGTGTGGTTAAAACCTTTAAGCAAATTAAATAAAAGTGCAAACTTAGGAATTTAAACACTACACGTGGGAAACAACACTGTCACAGGGGGAATTAATTAGGGTTAGGAGCAACGGCACACGTGGTTGGGACATAAAGAATAGGATAAAAATGTTCAGTGGGTAGGATCTTTCTTTAAAGGATAAAAGGAAAAAATGGGATGTGATAAGGGAAGGGGAAAGGAAGGCTGGGTAAGGACGATGACGATCTGAAAATTAGACACCTTACCTTGGTAAAAAGGACTCTGGTTCCTCCCTTGTGGAGGATGTGTCACAGGTCCTGCCTCCCTGATGTCTTGAGGGCCAAGAAAAAAGGGTGATGGTGCTCTCACGAGGTTTTATCAGCGAAGAGGTGATGTTCCTCTCACGGAGGTTTGTTAGTGTAGAAGGCAACCCAGTTGTTCCTAGGTCGACTTAACCCCACTTGACCCCCAATTGTGGGTGTAGGGGGAATTGGCCTGACCACTGTCCTATTGGTCAGGCCTTGTCACGTGTCCCGACACCCCTATCAATAGGCCTCCTGACTTCTCCCGGATCCTTTGTGGCGGCGTTTAACGGCCACGTGTTTTGAAGATATCTGGAGTAGACTGGTAGAGGATGGTTGGAGGGGGCGCAGTGAGACTCTGGGTAGGGTCCCAAAGCTTGTGGCCTGTTGACCCAGTGCTTGCTGATGTAGTCTTTGTTTGAAAAAAAGTGGTGAAATGACTGCCATGCATAACAGTATATATATATATTTATATATATATATATATATATATATATATATATATATATATATATATATATTTATATATATATATATATATATATATATATATATATATATATATATATATATATATAGGTGGTGTGGGGGAAATACAGGACTTCCAGACAGCTAAGATATAATATAATAAAACACGTTATCATAACATTACTGGATGTTATACCTTAAGTTATTTAATGATGAAGATTTTGCGTAGCCAAACCATCAGAGATTAGTAAATACAATTCATTGCACTGACACTTCCCTACTCCAGGTTTCCCACATTTTGGATTTTATTCTAGCTGCACTTACATGCACATTTTGAATTAGGGGATTTTCACTAGATTGTAGGCGGGAGGTGAGACTTACTATAGAGCGTTGAAAGATGGTTTTTGGGTTATCCAGTCTATTTTCAATAAACATCGATGAAGCTCAATGGCACCTCGGGGTATTAGAGAGGCGTCTTAGGATATCATTGTGAATGATTGTGATACCTCTCATTGATTCACGCGTATAGTTTGCCCATAGCGAGCACCCGTACATATTGTGGAGGATTGACTTTTGTTTTTCTTATTCTTTTTTGTTTGCCAAATCGAGATAGAGAGAGAGAGAGAGAGAGAGAGAGAGAGAGAGAGAGAGAGAGAGAGAGAGAGAGAGAGAGAGAGAGAGAGGTAGTTAGTGTATTGATTGTTTGTTGTGTAAAAGATTTTGTATAAATGAGATTGTTTGTTTATGTTTTAGCTAGGTTAGGACAGTGGTGCATGTCTTGGGTAAATGCTTTTTTTGATTGACTGTGACATAAGGCAGTTGTGTGTGTGCACGCTGGATTTAGATATTTATTTGATTTGATCAGCGTTGGAAGTGATTGTTTATTTATGAGCCATGATTCCTCCTTTGGAGAATTATTTTGTTTGAATGCTGATCTTTAGTTGATGACCTGGCCTGTATTACAATTGTGTTTAGACTGCTCTATTGAATTGCTCAACCGTTGATGACCTGGCCTGTGTATTTTGATTGATGATGATGATGATAATGATGAAGACGACGATTATAACCACCATTAATTGACTGTTCAGTCCAGTTGGAACTTAATATAGTTCCGCTTGCCACAGATTGGTGGTTATTCCGTGAAAGACAATTCGGCGTTGTGTGGACGACAGTGTTGGTGCAGATAACATATATTATATAAACATACATATTTTGGTGTTGGTGTGTGGGTTAATCTTAAGTTTTACTAGGGGTTTTGTTGTTTATTTTAATGGTGGTATGGTTAATGTCTATTTTGTGTTAAATGTATGATTAGTGATAAGTGTAAATTTTTTTGGGTTTATGTTAAGCATTTTAGTTTGTAAGGAAATATAATTTTAAGGTTATGTTTTGTTTTTATGTCCTTTTTATCTAAGAGTCCCGCTGCTGATAACGTAAGGGGATAGTTTGTTTTGTTGAAACAATTGTCAGTAGGTGTGATTCAGGGTGTGTGGCTTGTTGTTGCAACATCCCGCCACATTATTTTGACGCCCCAACAGGGACTGCCGAGGTGGGAGAGGAAGCTGGACTCTGACAAAGGACTGAAATAGGATTAGGAATTAGATTTAAGGCTGAAGAACAGGCCAATGAAAATGGAAGAGCAGAACAAGTTACTGAGGGAGGAATTGCGGTTGGCTAAGGAGCAAGAGGAGAAATTGTTGCATGAGAATAAGAGGCTGAGTTTTGAGAATGAGGAGATGCGAAAGGAACTAAAAATGCTAAAGGGAACTGTAGAGAGAGTGGAAGAGGGTGTTGAGATAAGGATGCATGAGAATGAGGAACGAATGGAAGTTATGATGGGGCAGGTAATGGGAATGATGAAAATGTTCATGGGTGAAGGTGCAGTCGGAGGAGTGTCCTAAGCTTCGGGTAAAGGGTTGATAGTGGAAGAGAAGGCTAAGGTAAGTGATAATGGGGAAGGTAGTGATGGTGAGATTGAAGATAAGGAAATTAGGCATAGTAAGGATGAACAGAAATGTGATAGGAAGAATGAGAAGAAAGGTAAAAGTGACGTGAAGAAAGAGAAGAAAAAGTGTCAGGATGCGAATGAGGATGATCATGAATGGGTGAAAGTGGTAAGTAAGAAAAAGGGTAAGAAGGGAATGGTTAAAGATAGGAATTTGAGCGTTGAATTGGATTCTTTATATTCAAATGAAGAAGAATGAAACATGAAGGGATTAGGCAGTGAAGAAATTAGTGAGAATGAAGTTGAAGTTTGTAAGACAGTGGTTATGAGAGAGGTACCTAGGTGTGACAGGTTTAATGAACATAGCAGTAGGGATGTGTATGAATTTTTTATGGAGTATGAAATGTTCTGTCAGGCTAAGTATGGTGATAGTAAGAGAGTTTGGACTAGGGAGTTGCGAGAATATTTGACAGGGTATTTGTTGACGATGTATGGTGTGATAATGAGTGTAGGGAATGTTGATTATGAAAGTGTGAAAAGGAGAATAATTGAACAGGTAAAACGTATGAAAGGGAGTGTTAGGTATAAGTGTAAGAATGATTTTGATGAAGCACGGATGAATGTAGGAGAAGCAATATCAATGTATGTATGTAGGTTGGAAACGTTAGCTAGGAAGAAGTATTGGGATGAAGGTCTAAATGAGAATAAGGAATTAATGAAGAAGTTTTTGGCTACTGTACCTGAGAATGTTGCTGAATTTATTCATTTGAAACGTAAGATGAAGATGTGGTGGACAAAAGAAAGATTGACATGGGATAATATTTTAGAGATACTTGAGGATTACGAGTTGGATTGGTGTATGAAAGAAAGTAAATCTATGAGTGTAAAAACTGGAATGGAAGAAAGTGTTATAGAATTTGGTATTTATAAGGATGCAATTTTGAGAGGGCCAATGAGGATAGCTGATCAGGTGATAGATAGGAATGTTAGGGCGAGTAATGTAGGAATACATGTACGGACAAAAGGTGGATTTAGGCAGGGTAATTGGCGCAATAGAGATAGGAGTGCTAGTGCGCAGCGAGTTAGGTCAGGTAGTTGTATCTGTGAAGAGAAGTGTTATAGGTGTGGGAAAGTAGGGCATAAAAAGAATGAGTGTAGATGGGCGTTAGGAGCATGTTTCGAGTGTGGAGAGACAGGACATCGTATTAGTGAGTGTAAGAATGAGAAAGTGGTTAAATGTTATCAATGTGGTATGACTGGGCATATAGCAAGTGAATGTAGGAGTAATCGGACGAATGTGATTTGCAGCAATTGTGGTCAGAAAGGATATTATGCGAGGATGTGTAAAGAGCAGCGTGCTAAATGTTCTGAATGTGGTGTAGATTGGTATATAGCTAGGGTTTGTAGAAAGAAGGGATTAGGCCAGCCAGGATGTTCGGGAAACTAGTTAGTCAGAGGGTTCAACTGGGTGAGTACTCTTGTGTGTGTGGAAGGAATAGAATCAATGTTCGTGAGAATGGGATGAATAATTGGTTGGAAATGAGTAAGTATGAACCCAGTATGCATGAGAAGTTATGTGTGGAAAATACGCAATTAGTCTTAGTTGAATACAGGAAAAAGAAGAGTTTGAAAATTTTTAGTGAGGATAAAGTGCAAGGGAAATTTATAGGCATAGGTAGGAACAAGAATAGGCATGACAAGGGTGTAACTGTACAGGTGAGTATGGAAGATAAATGTGTTAATACAGATGAATCATGGCTCAGTATGAATAATACCTTTAGTGTTTGTGGCTTTTCCTTAGATGACATAAAAGAAAGTATGATGAATGCGAGAATGAGAGATAGGACAATGATAAGTAGTATGAATGAATCTTTTATTAAAGTAGAAAATGGTTTTGATGAAATTGATGAATTTTTGATGGAAATAAGTGAGATTTTAGGGCCAGATGATAGTAAGGTAGATGGGAAAGTGCATGATATATTAGATGATAGGAGTATAGATGAGAATTGGAATAGGACATTGAATGATAGCCATATGGAAGAAGTGAATGAGAGAGTATATGAAGGCCCAGTTACTCAAAGCAGAGGTCCTGTTCCCGACTGCAACTGGGTTATGAAAAAAAATTAGGTAAGTGTTGTGTAACACAGATTTGGCAAAGTAGGAGGTGAGGAATGTGGAGGATTGATTTCAATCGATCAATCGATCGATCGATCGATCGAGAGAGAGAGAGAGAGAGGTAGTTACTGTATTATTTGTTTGTTGTGAAAAAGACTGTTTGTATAAATGAGATTGTTTGTTTATGTTTTAGCTAGGTTAGGACAATGGTGCATGTCTTGGGTAAATGCTTTTTTTGATTGACTGTGACATGAGGCAGTTGTGTGTGTGCACGCTGGATTTAGATATTTATTCGATTCGATTAGCTTTGGAAGTGATTGTTTATTTTTGAGCCGTAATTCCTCCTTTGGAGAATTATTTTGTTTGAATGCTGATCTTTAGTTGATGACCTGGCCTGTATTACAATTTGTTTAGACTGCTCTATTGGATTGCTCAACCGTTGATAACCTGGCCTGTGTATTTTGATTGATGATGATGATGATAATCATGAAGACGATGATTATAACCACCATTAATTGACTGTTCAGTCCAGTTGGAACTTAATATAGTTCCGTTTGCCACAGATTGGTGGTTGTGCCGTGAAAGACAATTCGGCGTTGTGTGGACGACAGTGCTGGTGCAAATAACATATATTATATAAACATACATATTTTGGTGTTGGTGTGCGGGTTAATCTTAAGTTTTATTAGGGGTTTTGTTGTTTATTTGAATGGTGGTATGGTTAATGTCTATTTTGTGTCAAGTGTATGATAAGTGATAAGTGT